>NC_052147.1:287288865-287350260 GCF_902713615.1 Scyliorhinus canicula
CCTCTGTACCCGGATAGAGATAAATGCACCGCTAACTACTGCCTACAGCATTGAGGCCGAGACTTCCCTCTTCACAACCCCCCCCCCCCCCCATCCACCAACAGTCCCACATCCAACTTCCACTGCGGCCACTGACCTCCCCCGTGCCACTCGCAAATCCACACGCAGAAACCACGATCGCCGAATACTCCCTCCCGCCCGCCGAGTCTTGTCCATCACAAAATACCTGGGCACATGTGAGAAGTTCTGAGTACCCCAGACCCACAGCAATGTGGTTGACTCTTAATGCTCTCAGGAATGGGTATAAATCCTGGCCCACCAGCGACGCCCACATTCCATGGAATGAATAAAGAAAAATAGTCCATCGTCTCCTCCGGTGAGTCAAATAAAACTCTTGCATCCGGTAGCCATAAGCGAGCAGACAGAACCCCGAACTTCGCCCCTTTGTAGAAGTCGGGCCTCAATCTGGTTATACCCGGTCCTCCGCTTCGCCAACCTCCACTCCAGGTCTTGGTGAATCCGCAGCATTCTCTCTGAGGTACACTCAGGGTCATCCTAGCCCTCAGGATGTTCTCAAGGAACCGATGCATCATCCTCGGCGGCTTCCACACCTGCGGCCACCTCCTCAGTGCCCTGAGCGCTCGGTCATTCTCGAGGGCCCCGGTCAAAGGACCCATCGCCCATCAGCGTCTCCAGAATCCCACATCACATACTTGGCAGCCTCCGGGCCTTCAGGCATCCCCACAATCCACAGGTTTTTGTCTCCTGGTGTAGTTAAAGATCCTCCCAGCATCCCCCCTCAGACTTTTCTGGCAGCTCATCCACCCTCCACAGTCGTCACCCTCCAGCGAGGATAACCGCTCCTCATGCTCCACCACTGACCTCCATCCACCAGGCCCCAACCTCCGCCTCTGTTCCTATCCCATCGATCACTGCCCTGAGTGGCTCCACCACCTTATCCAGGTCCTTAAGGCCTCCCTCTTCTGCTGCTGAAACTGGCCATTGAGGAATTCCACCAGCTGTCCGTAGACCCTGGGTGGGCAGCGCTGCCCCCCCATACTCTCAGCCATCTTCTGTGTCACTCCACAAAAACATTTCTGCTCATCTCTTCCTTCGTTTCACTGTGCAATGGGCCATAAACCAGTCCCTCCGGAGGTGGTTTAACCTTCCCCCCCCCCCCCAGTGCTCATGCACATTCTGCCATCCACACACCCACAATTCCGGTGGGGAAGGATCAAACAAATCCACCTCGAGCTGGAGCCACTAAACAAGCGACCACTCACTCCATTGCCGCCCCAATACATTACAGCCTTGGTTCAACATGGACAAAGAGCTGAATACCAGGGTGAGGGTGAGAGTGACTGCCCTTTATATCAGGCAGCATTTGACCGAGTGTGGCATCAAGGAGCCCGAGCTAAACTGGAGTCAATGGGAATCAGGGAAAAACTCTCCGCTGGTTGGAGTCATACCTGGCGCAAAGGAAGATGGTTGTGGTGGTTGGAGGTCAATCATCTCAGCTCCAGGACATCACTGCAAGGTTAATAACCCCACCCTTCCAGCACATATGGGTATATTTGGACTTTCAGAAGAAGTTTGACAAAATTCCGTATAAGAGATTATTGTGCAAAATTAAAGTGCATGGGATTGGGGGAAATGTATTGAGGTGGATAGAAAACTGGTTGGCAGAGAGGAAACAAAGAGTCGGGATTAATGGGTCCTTTTCAAATTGGCAGGCAGTAACTAGTGGGGTACCACAGGGATCGGTGCTGGGACCCCAGCTATTCACAATATAGTAAGAGTCTGACAACACCAGGTTAGAGGTCCAACAGTTTGTTTCAAATCACTAGCTTTCGGAGCACTGCTCCTTCCTCAGGTGAATGAAGAGGTGGGTTCCAGAAACATTTATATATACAGACAAAGTCAATAATGTAAGATGATACTTTCAATGCGAGCATTTGTAGGTAATTAAGTCTTTACAGGTCCAGAGACAGGGGTAACCCCAGGTTAAAGAGGTGTGAATTGTGTCAAACCAGGACAGTTGGTAGGATTTTGCAAGCCCAGGCCAGATGATGGGGGGTGAATGTAATGCGACATGAATCCCAGGTCCCGGTTGAGGCCGTACTTATGTGTGCGGAACTTGGCTATGAGTTTCTCCTCGGCGATTCTGCGTTGTTGCGCGTCCTGAAGGCCGCCTTGGAGAGCGCTTACCCGGAGATCAGAGGCTGAATGCCCTTGACTGCTGAAGTGTTTCCCCGACTGGAAGGGAACATTCCTGCCTGGTCGATTGTCGCACGATGCCCGTTCATTCGTTGTTGCAGCGTCTGCATGGTCTCGCCAATGTACCACACGCTTCGGGACATCCTTTCCTGCAGCGTATGAGGTAGACAACGCTGGCCGAGGTCGCACGAGTATGTACCAGCGTACCTGGTGGGTGGTGTTCTCACGTGTATTGGTGGTATCCATGTCGATGATCTGGCATGTCTTGCAGAGATTGCCATGGCAGGGTTGTGTGGTGTCGTGGTTACTGTTCTGAAGACTGGGTAGTTTGCTGCAAACAATGGTTTGTTTGAGGTTGCACGGTATTGTTGAAAACTCACCACTATTCTTAGAATTCCCCTATACCAAAAAAGGGCCAACATTCTAAATGGTGAACAGGGATTCTCACTCCCTGACTCCGATGCAGGCTTCGGTGGGTGCTATTCAGGTCAAACTATATTTTCAAGTTATCCCCCGGTATAACCCATACCTTCACCGAAGATTTCATCTACTTACCCTTATTAGCATCAATCCATGTCCTGCATTGCTAGTAAGTAAAGTAGACTTAGGAATAACCACTGTTTCAGGATAAATTAAGTTATTTTATTACATTTTTTTCTTTTAAAAGCTGCAATCACTTTCTTTACAGAAAGGTAAAAAGATCTTGCTTCTAGATCCTTCTGGTTGGTTGATGGGACCTTCAGGACCAACTTGACAATCAATCTTCTTTTTAAAATCTGGTCTTCTTTAGGTGTATTCGCTGGTGAGCTTGGTTGCTGTGTCTTGTCGATCCCATGTACTGAGCTATGAGAGCTGGCTATCTCTGAGCTGACTCTGCCTCCTCAAATTCTAGTCTTCCTGAGATGTATTAGCTGTTTTAGCTCAGCTACTATGTCTTATCTTTCCCATGATCGAGCTGGCTGTAAGCTGAATCTGCTTGCTTCTCTTGTTCCTTCTCTCTGAATTCTGGTTCTGGTAGTTCCTGCTCTGGTCTCTGGTTGATATTCTCTTTCTAACAGTTAAATTTAGATTACCCAATTATTTTTTTCCAATTATGGGCCAATTTAGTGTGGCCAATCCACCTACTCTGCACATTTTGGGTCGTGGGGGCGAAACCCACGCAGACACGGGGAAAATGTGCAAACTCCACACGGACAGTGACCCAGAGCCGGGATCGAACCTGGGACCCTCAACGCTGTGAAGCGGTTGTGCTAACCACTAGGCCACAGTTAAGTTTTTATGACCTTATTGTAAAGTAACTATTATTAATTTTGATTGTAAAAAGTATCTTTGATCTAAACATTCTAATATATTAAGTATTCATTTGACTTGTCCTCACCTCTCAGGTCTCTGATTACGTTGTTTCCTTTGTGATGTTCAAAGTTCCTTTGTGATATTCAAAATGCTTGGGTTTCAATAGAGGTGTGAATTTTGGTTTGGTTCCTGTCATTTCTATAGTTTTATTTTCTAATTATGTCCCCAGCTCATAATTTTGACTTTGATTTTGGCTTTAAATTATGTTTCTCGTAGACTGATAGTCTCCAGTTTTTTTAATTTACCTGGTGTTAGCAGAATTTCACACCTAGAATTGTCACCAAATTCAACTGAACCTCATCCTTATCCTTTCGAGCTGTTACTAAGAGAGTTAATTTACAATGAAGGTGTGAATCATTGCTTTTAGTAGCTGTGTGCTAAAATCTACTTGGTTATAATTTGAAAGGTTTACATTTATCACCTAACTCAACTGAAACCCTCATCCATGCTTTTCCAGATGCTTACTAAGATAGTTACTTTCAATTAAGGTGTGAGCCATTGTTTTTAGCTTCAAAAATCCTGTTTTGTTTGTTGGGAGAAGGAATCTGCATTTTATAATCCTGCTCATTGCAGCTGCTGTTAACCCTTTGTGGGATCTTTCCCTGTATCCTCCCATGTTTCTCTCAGACCAGATATTGCCAGACTTCCATGTTTCAAATGACACATCTTTCCATATTTTCAATAGCAGTGGTTGTTTGAAGGCAACTAGTGGGGTTGGCCTTGGCAAGATGTTTATCTTCATTGATGACATGTTGAAGGCTACGAAGAAAATGTTGTCGTTTCTCCGCTCCGGGAAAGTACTGAACAACGAAGGGTACTCTTGTCAGCTGTGTCCCGTGTTTGTCTTCTGAGAAGGTTGTTGCAGTTTTTTGCTGTGGCGCGTTGGAACTGTTGATGAGTCGAGCGCCATATCCCGTTCGTACGAGGGCATCTTTCAGCGTCTGTAGATGTCTGTTACGCTCCTCCTCGTCTGAGCAGATCCTGTGAATACGGAGGGCTTGTCCATAGGGGATGGCTTCTTTAATGTGTTTAGGGTGAAAGCCGGAGAAGTGGAGCATCGTGAGGTTGTCTGTGGGCTTGCGGTAAAGCGAAGTGCTGAGGTGAGTGTCCTTGATGGAGATGGGTGTGTCCAAGAATGCAACCGATCTTGGAGAGTCGTCCATGGTGAGTCTGGTGGTGGGATGGAACTTATTGATGTCACTGTGTAGTCGTTTCAGTGATTGTTCGCTGTGGATCCAAAGGAAAAAAAATATCATCGATGTATCTGGTGTATAACGTCGGTTGAAGATCCTGTGCGGTGAGGTCTTGTTCAAACTTGTGCATGAAGATGTTGGCACATTGAGGTGCACATTTGGTCCCCATGGCTGTTCCGTGTGTCTGGATGAAGAACTTGTTGTTGAAGGCGAAGACATTGTGATCCAGAATGAAGCGGATGAGTTTGTTATGGGAGCGGCGTTTTCAGATCCCCAAAATGTATCATGGAGTTCAACCAACCTCTCCCTTTTAATGTATTGTTGCTTTCGAAGCACACAGCTTGGTCTCCAATTGTAATTGTGGTATTACAATTATGGACACGGGATTTTTTAAACACAAAACAATGTTTATTCCAAGAATTAAACTTAACCATTTTAAATAAACATTGGATCACTTACCACCCCCTACTTCAAAGATAATCCCGAAAATAATACAACACTAAATAATCCCTCAAAATGTTCCTTCAAACCTCCAAAAGACTTAACACCTTTAAACAGAAACACATCAGGTTAAAGACATTACTATTATGAGTTTAATCACCCAAATGATTCAGAGATAGTCTTTCCTGGCAGAGATCACAGCAGATCCAGCTCACTGCAAACACAGACACACCCAAGCTCTTTTTAACAAAACTGAAACTAAAACTCCCAAAAAGCAGAAGTGAGCTCAGCTCAGCTCCCCCCACCCTCTGACATCACTTCAGTAATATGAGCTGCTCCATTTCTTAAAGGTACATTGCTTAAACATCCATTTCTTAAAGGTACTCTCATGACAATTTGCAGAATTGCATCTGGAGATTGGCAGTTGTCAGTGTTGAGGACTGAGGCTGTTGCAGCAATGCCGTCGTCATGGGGGATGCTGGTGTAGAGTGCCGAGACATCCATTGTGACGAGACATCCATTGTGACGAGGAATGTTCCTGGTTCAACTGGTCCATAGGTGCTGAGTTTCTGTAAGAAGTCAGTCGTGTCACGACAGAAGCTGGGCGTTCCTTGTACGATGGGTTTCAAGATGCCTTCAATGTAGGCAGAGAGCTTCTCACACAGGGTCCCATTGCCTGATACGATAGGCCGGCCTGGTACGTGGCCTTGTGTATTTTCGGGAGGCACTAGAGATCTCCAATGCGGGGTGTATGTGGGATGAGAGCACGTAGGGTGCTCTGAAGGTCTGGATCCAAGGTCTTGATCAGTCTGTTGAGTTGGCGGGTGTGTTCCTTGATCAGATCTGCGGGTAACGGTCTGTAGTGTTCCTGGTTGTTCAGTTGTCGACACACTTCGTGTCCGTTCTGTTCAGTATGACGGTGGCCCCTCCTTTGCTGGTTTGATGACGATGTTGCGGTTGGTCTTGAGGACGAATGGCGTTGCGTTGTGCTTGGGTGACGTTTAGGGCTGTCGTGAATGCGACATTGATTCTGGCATTGACGTGACTCACCATGGACTACTCTCCAAAATCAGTTGCATTCTTGGACACATCTCCATCAAGGACGGTCACCTCAGCACTTTGCTTTACCGCAAGCCCACAGACAACCTCACGATGCTCCACTTCTCCAGTCTCCATCCTAAACACCTTAAAGAAGTCATCTCCTCTGGACAAGCCCTCCGTATAACAGGATGTGCTCAGACGAGGAGGAGCGTAACAGACATCTACAGACGCTGAAAGATGCCCTTGTACGAACGGGATATGGCGCTCGACTCATCGATTGACAGTTCCAACGTGCCACAGCAAAAAACCTCAACAACCTCCTCAGAAGACAAACACGGGACACAACTGACAGAGTACCCTTCGTCGCCAGTACTTCCCCGGAGTGGAGAAACTATGACATCTTCTTCGCAGCCTTCAACAGATCATCGATGAAGACGAACATCTTGCCAAGGTCATCCTCACACCCCCACTACTTGCTTCTAAACAACCGCGCAACCTTAAATTTGTTTTGTGGGAGAACACTTTGGAGATAGTGACCACAGTTCCGTGTCTTTCACTATTGCAATGGAGAGGGATAGGGCCACACGGCAGGGCAAGGTTTATAATTGGGGGAGGGGGTAATTATGATGTGATTAGGCAAGAATTAGGGAGCATAAGATGGGAACAGGAAACTGTCAGGGAAAGGCACAAATGAAAAGTGGAGCTTGTTTAAGGAACAAATACTGCGTGTCCTTGATAGGTATGTCCCTGTCAGGCAGGGAGGAAATGGCCGTGTGAGGGAACCATGGTTCACAAAAGAGATTGAATGTCTTGTCAAGAGGAAAAATGAAGAGTATGTAAGGATGAGAAAACAAGGTTCAGTTGGGTCGCTTGAGGGTTACAAGGTAGCAAGGAATGAGCTAAAAAAAAAGGGCTTAGGAGAGCTAGGAGGAGGCATGAGAAATCCTTGGCGGGTCAGATCAAGGAAAACCCCACGGCATTTTACTCTTGTGTGAGAAATAAAAGAATGACCAGGGTGAGGGTAGGGACGGTCAAGGACAGTATTGGGAACTTGTGCATGGAGTCAGAAGAGATAGGAGAGGCGTTGGATGAATACTTTTCTTCAGTGTTCACCAAGGAGAGGGGCCATGTTTTTGAGGATGAGAGTGTGATACAGGGGGGTAGGCTGGAAGAAGTAGATGTTCCGAGGAAGGATGTATTAGCAATTTTGAAAAACCCGAGGGTCGACAAGTCCCCTGGGCCAGATGGGATGTATCTTCGGATTCTTTAGGAGGCAAGGGATGAGATTGCAGAGCCTTTGGCTTTGATCTTTGGGTCCTCACTGTCCACGGGGATAGTGCCAGAGAACTGGAGAGTGGCGAATGTTGTTCCTCTGTTCAAGAAAGGGAATAGGAATGACCCTGGTAATTATAGGCCGGTCAGTCTTACTTCGGTGGTCGGTAAGTTCATGGAAAAGGTCCTGAGGGATAGGATTTGTGACCATTTGGAAAGATGCAGCTTAATCCGGGATAGTCAACACTGATTCATGAAGGGTTAGTCTTGCCTCACAAATTTGATTGAATTCTTTGAGGTGGTAACTAAGTGTGTCGATGAAGGTAGAGCAGTGATGTCGTTTACATGGATTTTAGTAAGGCATTTGATAAGGTTCCCCATGGTCGGCTTATGAAGAAAGTAAGGAGGTGTGGGATAGAGGGAAATTTGGCCAATTGGATAAGTAACTGGCTATCACATAGATAGAGGGTGGTGGTGGATGGAAAATTTTCAGACTGGAGACCAGTTACCAGCGGTGTACCACAGGGATCAGTGCTGGGTCCTCTGCTATTTGGGATTTTTATCAATGACTTGGAGGAGGGGGCTGAAGGGTGGGTCAGTAAATTTGCTGATGACACCAAGATTGGTGGAGTAGTGGATGAGGTGGAGGGCTGTTGTAGGCTGCAAAGAGACATTGTTAGGATGCAGAGCTGGGCCGTAAAATGGCAGATGGAGTTTAACCCTGATAAGTGCGAGGTGATTCATTTTGGTAGGAAAAATTTGAATGCGGATTACAGGATCAACGGCAGGGTTCTGAGGAATGTGGAGGAACAGAGAGATCTTGGGGTTCATGTCCACAGATCTCTGAAGGTTGCCACTCAAGTGGATAGAGCCGTGAAGAAGGCCTATAGTGTGTTAGCGTTTATTAACAGGGGTTTGAGTTTAAGAGCCGCGGGGTTATGCTGCAACTATACATGACCCTGGTGAGACCACATTTGGAGTATTGTGTGCCGTTCTGGTCACCTCACTGTAGGAATGATGTGGAACCATTGGTAAGGGTGCAAAGGAGATTTACCAGGATGCTGCCTGGTTTGCAGGATAGGTCTTATGAGGAAAGGCTTTTCTCTTTGGAGCAGAGGAGGATGAGAGGCGACTTAGAGGTTTATAAGGGGGATAGATAAATGTGGACGTTCAGAGACTATTTCCTCGGGTAGATGTAGCTGTTACAAGGGGGCATAACTATAAGATTCAGGGTGGGAGATATAGGAAGGATGTCCGAGGTAGGTTCTTTACTCAGAGAGTGGTTAGGGTGTGGAATGGACTGCCTGCTGTGATAGTGGAGTCGGACACTTTCAGAACTTTGAAGCGGTTATTGGATAGGCACATGGAGCACACCAGAATGACAGGGAGTGGGATAGCTTGCTCTTGGTTTCAAATAAGGCTCGGCATAACATCGAGGGCTGAAGGGCCTGTTCTGTGCTGTACTGTTCTGTGTTCTATGTAACCTTAAACAAACCATTGTTTGCAGCAAATTACCCAGCCTTCAGAATAGAGACCACGACACCACACAACCCTGCCATGGCAATCTCTGCAAGACGTGCCAGATCATCGACATGGATACCACCATTACACATGGAAACACCACCCACCAGGTACGCGGCACATACTCGTGCGACTCGGCCAATGTTGTCTACCTCAAACGCTACAGGAAAGACTATCCCGAAGCGTGGTACATTGGCGAGACCATGCAGATGTTGTGACAACGGATGAACGGACATCGTGCGACAATCACCAGGCAGGAATGTTCCCTTCCAGTCGGGGAACACTTCAGCAGTCAAGGGCATTCAGCCTCTCATCTCCGGGTAAGCGCTCTCCAAGGCAGCCTTCAGGACGCGCGACAACGCAGAATCGCCGAGCAGAAACTTATAGCTAAGTTCCGCACACATGAGTACGGCCTCAACCGGGACCTGGGATTCATGTCGCATTACATTCACCCCCCACCATCTGGCCTGGGCTTGCAAAATCCTACCAACTGTCCTGGCTTGAGACAATTCACACCTCTTTAACCTGGGGTTACCCCATATCTCTGGATCTGTAAAGACTCAATTACCTGCAATTGCTTGCATTCAAAGCATTGTCTTGCATCTCTGACTTTGTCTATATATATGTTTCTGGAACATACCTCTTCATTCACCTGAGGAAGGAGCAGTGCTCCGAAAGCTCGTGTTTGAATCAAACCTGTCGGACTTTAACCTGGTGTTGTAAGACTTCTTACTGTGCTCACCCCAGTCCAACGCCGGCATCTCCACATCATTCACAATATATATTAATGATTTGGATGAGGGAACAAAATGTAACATCTCAAAGTTTGCAGACGATGCCAAATTAGATGGGAGGGTGAATTGTGACAAGGATGCAGGGATCCTACAGCAAGATCTGGATAGGTTGGGCGAGTGGACAAACCAATGGCAGATGCAGTATAATTTGGATAAGTGTGAGGTTATTCACTTTGGAAGCAAAAACAGGAAGGCAGATTACTACCTGAATGGTTGTAAATTGGGAGAGGGAGTGTGCAGCGGGACCTGGGTGTCCTTGTGTACCAGTCGCTGAAGGTAAGCATGCAGGTGCAGCAGGCGGTAAAGAAGGCTAATGGTCTGTTGGCCTTCATTGCGAGAGGATTCGAGTATAGAAGCAGGGTAGCATGGTGGTTAGCATAAATGCTTCACAGCGCCAGGGTCCCAGGTTCGATTCCCGGCTGGGTCACTGTCTGTGTGGAGTCTGCACGTCCTCCCCCTGTGTGCGTGGGTTTCCTCCGGGTGCTCCGGTTTCCTCCCACAGTCCAAAGATGTGCGGTTTAGGTGGATTGGCCATGCTAAATTGCCCGTAGTGTCCTAATAAAAGTAAGGTTAAGGGGGGGGTTGTTGGGTTACGGGTATAGGGTGGATACGTGGGTTTGAGAGGGGTGATCATGGCTCGGCACAACATTGAGGGCCGAAGGGCCTGTTCTGTGCTGTACTGTTCTAAGTGTGTTCTAAGGATGTGTTGCTGCAATTGTACACGGCCTTGGTGAGGCCACACCTGGAGTATTGTTTGCAGTTTTGGTCTCCTTCTCTGAGGAAGGATGCTCTTGCTCTCGAGGGAGTGCAGCGAAGGTTTACCAGACTGATTCCAGGGATGGCAGGACTGACGTTCGAGGAGAGATTGACCAGGTTGGGATTGTTCTCGCTGGAGTTCAGAAGAATGAGGGGGAATCTCATAGAGACTTATAAAATTCTAACAGGACTGGACAGGGTAGATGCTGGGAAGATGTTCCCAATGATGGGTGTGTCCACACAAAGAGTGGTGAGCCTGTGGAATTCATTACCACAGGAAGTAGTTGATGCTAAAACTTTGAATATATTCAAGAGGCAGCTGGATGTAGCACTTGGGGAGAATGGGATCAAAGGCTATGGGGGGAAAGCAGGATTAGGCTATTGAGTTGGATGATCAGCCATGATGGTGATTAATGGCGGAGCAGGCTCGAAGGGCCAAAAGGTCTCCTCCTGCTCCTATCTTCTATGTATCGATGTATCTGTAAGGTCAGAAATAGGGTGTTCGCTGATGATTTCACAAAGGGGCTGGTTTAGCTCACTAAGGGGCTGGTTTAGTTCATTCGGCTAAATTGCTGGCTTTTAAAGCAGGCCAAGCAGGCTAGCAGCACGGTTCGATTCCCGTACCAGCCTCCCCAAACTAGCGACTAGGGGCTTTTCACAGTAACTTCATTGAAGCCTACTCATGACAAGCGATTTTTCATTTCATTTTTCATGTTCAGCACCATTCGTGACTCCTCAGATAATGAAGCAGTCCATGTCCAAATGCAGCAAGACCTGGACAATATCCAGGCTTGGGGCTGACAAGTGGCACGTTACATTTGCGTCACACACGTGCCAGGCAATGACCATCTCCTACAAGAGATCATCTAACCATCGCCCCACGACATTCAATGGTGCTCCCCTCACTGAATCGCCCCACCATCAATATCTGGGGGCATTGACTAAAATGGAATTTAACTGGCCAAATGAATACTGTGGCTGACAGTAGACCAGAGGCTGGGAAATCTGTGGAGAATAACTCACCTCCTTCCTCCCCAAAGTCTGTCCACCATATACAAGGCACAAGACCTGATCACGCTACACTCCTGTATGCTTCATCCGATGCCAGTGTCTATGTATTAACATTGTGTAACTTGTGTTGCCCCATTATGTATTTTATTTTTATTTTATTTCGTTTTCATGTACTCAATGATCTATTTGAACTGCTCACAGAAAAAATACTTTTCACTGTACCTCGGTACACGTGACGATAAACAAACCAAAAAAAAAAAAAGTCAGGAGTGTAATGGAATACCCTCCACTTGCCTGGATGAGTGCAGTCATGGGTTCTGCCAGGGTCACTCAGCTCCTGACCTCATTACAGCCTTGGTTCAAACATGGACAAAAGGGCTCAATATGCTCGAGGCGAGGTGAGAGTGACTGCCTTTGACATCAAGGCAGCATTTGACCGAGTGCGGCATCAAGGAGCCCGAGCTAAACTGGAGTCAATGGGAATCGGGGAAAACTCTTCGCTGGTTGGAGTCATACCTGGCGCAAAGGAAGATGGGTGTGGTGGTTGGAGGTCAATCATCTCAGCTCCAGGATATCACTGCAGGAGCTCCCCAGGGTAGTGTCCTCGGCCAAACCAGCCCCAGCGGCTTCATCAATGACCTCCCTTCCATCATAAGGTCAGAAGTGGGGATGTTTGCGGATGACTGCACAATGTTCAGCACCATTCCCAACTCCTCCGATAATGAAGCAGTCCCTGTCCAAATGCAGCGAGACCTGGACAATATCCAGGCTTAGGCTGACAAGTGGCAAGTTACATTCGCGCCACACAAATGCCAGGCAATGACCATCTCCTCCAAGAGGGAATCTAACCACCGACCCTTGACATTCAATGGCATTACCATCACTGAATCCCCCACAATCAACATCCTGGGGGGATACCATTGATCAGAAACTGAACTGGACCCAGCCACATTAATACTGTGGCTACCAGGGCAGGTCAGAGGGTGGGAATCCTACAGCAAGTAACTCACCTCTTCATTCCCCCCCCCCCCCCCCCCCCCACCCACCCCACCCAAAAGCCTGTCCACCATCGACAAGGCAGTCAGGAGTGTAATGGAATACTCTCCACTTGCCTGGATGAGCGCAGCTCCAACAACACTCAAGAAACTCGACACCATCCAGCACAAAGCAGTCCCGCCTGATTGCTTCTCCTTCCACAAACATTCACTCCCACCATCACTGACGTACAGTGGCAGCCGTGTGTACCATCTACAAGATGCTCTGCAGTAACTCACCAAGGCTCCTTAGGCAGCACCTTCCAAACCCACAACCACTACCATCCCGAAGGACAAGAGCAGCAGATACCTGGGAACCCCACCACCTGGAGGTTCCCCTCCAAGTCACTCACCACCCTGACTTGGAAATATATCGGCCGTTCCTTCACTGTCACTAAGGGAACTCCCTCCCTAACAGCACAGTGGGTGTACCTACACCTCAGGGACTGCAGCGGTTCAAGGAGGCAGCTCACCCCCACCTTCTGAAGGACAATTAGGGATGGGCAATAAATGCTGGTGTAACCAGCGACCCCTACATGAATAAACAAAGTTTGGTATCTGGATTTTGTGCTCAGTGTGGGCTCGTCATGACAGCAAGTTTGACTTTTACCCCTGGAACCATCAGGGTGATTGCTGGTGTCAGAGTTCAAACACTGCCCTTTCCACTCTGCTGCCCACATGCCAAAATGTTCGAAAGTCCAGCAGACAGAGAAGGATTGGTGATTGCAAATAGTTTATTTCACATCACAAACATTGCCAGGTGAAGTGTCAGACAAACACACAAATGCCACGCCCTCCCCCACTACACCAGCCCAAATCTGCCACTCCCCCCCCGACGCCATCCCAATCCCCTCCCACATTTACATTAATTCAGGAGACACTAGTATATCTGATTGGGTGACAGTCACTGGGCTCCACCCCCCACACACACCTCAGCCCCACGGACAGTCCCGGCCATCACTCCAGCTCCAATACCCCCAAACCCACTCACCCACTCCTCAGCCCCTCGGACAGTCCCGGCCATCACTCCAGCTCCAATACCCCCAAACCCACTCCTCAGCCCCACGGACAGTCCCGGCCATCACTCCAGCTCCAATACCCCCAAACCCACCCACTCCTCAGCCCCACGGACAGTCCCGGCCATCACTCCAACTCCAATACCCCCAAACCCACTCCTCAGCCCCTCGGACAGTCCCGGCCATCACTCCAGCTCCAATACCCCCAAACCCACTCCTCAGCCCCTCGGACAGTCCCGGCCATCACTCCAGCTCCAATACCCCCAAACCCATTCCTCAGCCCCACGGACAGTCCCGGCCATCACTCCAGCTCCAATACCTCCAAACACACCCACTCCTCAGCCCCTCGGACAGTCCCGGCCATCACTCCAGCTCCAATACCCCCAAACCCACTCAGCCCCACGGACAGTCCCGGCCATCACTCCAGCTCCAATACCCCCAAACCCACTCCTCAGCCCCACGGACAGTCCCGGCCATCACTCCAGCTCCAATACCCCCAAACCCACTCCTCAGCCCCTCGGACAGTCCCGGCCATCACTCCAGCTCCAATACCCCCAAACCCACCCACCCTCAGCCCCACGGACAGTCCCGGCCATCACTCCAGCTCCAATATCCCCAAACCCACTCAGCCCCTCGGACAGTCCCGGCCATCACTCCAGCTCGAATACCCCCAAACCCACTCCTCAGCCCATCGGACAGTCCCGGCCATCACTCCAGCTCCAATACCCCCAAAACCCACCCACCCTCAGCCCCACGGACAGTCCCGGCCATCACTCCAGCTCCAATACCCCCAAACCCACTCCTCAGCCCCTCGGACAGTCCCGGCCATCACTCCAGCTCCAATACCCCCAAACCCACTCCTCAGCCCCACGGACAGTCCCGGCCATCACTCCAGCTCCAATACCCCCAAACCCATTCCTCAGCCCCACGGACAGTCCCGGCCATCACTCCAGCTCCAATACCTCCAAACCCACCCACTCCTCAGCCCCTCGGACAGTCCCGGCCATCACTCCAGCTCCAATACCCCCAAACCCACTCAGCCCCACGGACAGTCCCGGCCATCACTCCAGCTCCAATACCCCCAAACCCACTCCTCAGCCCCACGGACAGTCCCGGCCATCACTCCAGCTCTAATACCCCCAAACCCACTCACCCACTCCTCAGCCCCTCGGACAGTCCCGGCCATCACTCCAGCTCCAATACCCCCAAACCCACCCACCCTCAGCCCCACGGACAGTCCCGGCCATCACTCCAGCTCCAATATCCCCAAACCCACTCAGCCCCTCGGACAGTCCCGGCCATCACTCCAGCTCCAATACCCCCAAACCCACTCCTCAGCCCCTCGGACAGTCCCGGCCATCACTCCAGCTCGAATACCCCCAAACCCACTCCTCAGCCCCTCGGACAGTCCCGGCCATCACTCCAGCTCCAATACCCCCAAACCCACTCCTCAGCCCCACGGACAGTCCCGGCCATCACTCCAGCTCCAATATCCCCAAACCCACTCAGCCCCTCGGACAGTCCCGGCCATCACTCCAGCTCCAATACCCCCAAACCCACCCACTCCTCAGCCCCTCGGACAGTCCCGGCCATCACTCCAGCTCCAATATCCCCAAACCCACTCCTCAGCCCCACGGACAGTCCCGGCCATCACTCCAGCTCCAATACCCCCAAACCCACCCACCCTCAGCCCCACGGACAGTCCCGGCCATCACTCCAGCTCCAATACCCCCAAACCCACTCCTCAGCCCCTCGGACAGTCCCGGCCATCACTCCAGCTCCAATACCCCCAAACCCACTCCTCAGCCCCTCGGACAGTCCCGGCCATCACTCCAGCTCCAATACCCCCAAACCCACTCACCCACTCCTCAGCCCCTCGGACAGTCCCGGCCATCACTCCAGCTCCAATACCCCCAAACCCACCCACCCTCAGCCCCACGGACAGTCCCGGCCATCACTCCAGCTCCAATATCCCCAAACCCACTCAGCCCCTCGGACAGTCCCGGCCATCACTCCAGCTCCAATACCCCCAAACCCATTCCTCAGCCCCTCGGACAGTCCCGGCCATCACTCCAGCTCCAATACCCCCAAACCCACCCACCCTCAGCCCCACGGACAGTCCCGGCCATCACTCCAACTCCAATACCCCCAAACCCACTCCTCAGCCCCACGGACAGTCCCGGCCATCACTCCAGCTCCAATACCCCCAAACCCACTCCTCAGCCCCTCGGACAGTCCCGGCCATCACTCCAGCTCCAATACCCCCAAACCCACCCACCCTCAGCCCCACGGACAGTCCCGGCCATCACTCCAGCTCCAATATCCCCAAACCCACTCAGCCCCTCGGACAGTCTCGGCCATCACTCCAGCTCCAATACCCCCAAACCCACCCACTCCTCAGCCCCTCGGACAGTCCTGGCCATCACTCCAGCTCCAATACCCCCAAACCCACTCACTCCTCAGCCCCACGGACAGTCCCGGCCATCACTCCAGCTCCAATACCCCCAAACCCACTCCTCAGCCCCACGGACAGTCCCGGCCATCACTCCAGCTCCAATACCCCCAAACCCAACCCTCAGCCCCACGGACAGTCCTGGCCATCACTCCAGCTCCAATACCCCCAAACCCACTCACTCCTCAGCCCCACGGACAGTCCCGGCCATCACTCCAGCTCCAATACCCCCAAACCCACTCCTCAGCCCCACGGACAGTCCCGGCCATCACTCCAGCTCCAATACCCCCAAACCCAACCCTCAGCCCCACGGACAGTCCCGGCCATCACTCCAGCTCCAATACCCCCAAGTTAGATAAACCAAAAATAGCAAAAAGCAAGAAATGACACAGAGTACCCGATCCGACTGGTGAGAAGGAACATGGGGGGGGGGGGGGGGGGGGGGGGGGGGGCAGTGGTACAGGTTCTTGGATTTTCTAGGCCAATGTTGTGAGGGGAAAATAAACAGTGAATGTTCAGACAAGATCTCTGTAGACTTTTCACGGTCACTTTTGCTTTATTGCAGGGTTGGTGATGGGAAAATCTTTCCCGACCTGTAGAAATATAAAAGGGGAGAGGGATTAGCAACAGAGCCTCTCTCTCTCCCTCTCGCCTCGTCTCGTTCCCCCCCTCTCTCCTGCTAAACTCCCTGCAGGTAGTTACTCACATGGCCAGGAGGGCAGGGTGCATACAGCATCTCGGGGACTGCTTCATCATCTCAGCAATTTCAGGGGATGTCAACGGTTTAAACAAATTCCCTAGGGAAGCAAGGGAGAGGGATTAGAGACCAGAGTTACAGGAGAAGCAGGGGAGAGGAATCAGAGGCCAGCAATAGACTGCAGGTCTCACACCAACCCCCCCCCCCCCCCCACTGCCAGCCACAAGCTCAGAGACCCCCTGATGGGGGTTAGATCGATGGAGGACAACATCCAAACCAAATGCTGGACCGGTTATATCCAGGTGCTGCAACGAGCAAAGGTATGGATGGGGCACACAAAACACAATCAGAGGTCCCTGATATAATCCAAGATGGAGAACAGAGGGAAAAACATACTTGACTTCATCCTCACCAATCTGCCTGCTGCAGGTGTATCTGTCCATGACAGTATCGGGAGGAGTGACCACCGCACAGTCCTTGTGGAGACAAAGTCCCATCTCCACATTGAGGATACCCTCCATCGTGCTGTGTGGCACTACCACCGTGCTAAATGGGATAGACTTCAAACAGATCCAGCAGCTCCAGACTGGGCATCCAGCAGGCTGTGGGCCATCAGCAGCAGCAGAATTGTATTCAACCACAATCTGTAACCTCATAGCCCAGCATATCCCCCACTCTACCATAACCACCCAGCCAGGGGATCAACCCTGGGTCAATGAAGAGTGCAGGAGAGGATGCCAGGAGCAACACCAGGCAGACCGAACAATGAGGTGTCAGCCTGGTGAAGCTACAACACAGGGACTGTGTGCCAAACAGCATAAGCAGCCAGTAATAGACAGAGCCAAGCGATTCCACAACAAACGCATCAGATCTAAGCTCTGCAGTCCTGCCACATCCAACCGTGAATGGTGGCCGACAGGGGCTGGTTTAGCTCACTGGGCTAAATCGCTGGCTTTTAAAGCAGGCCGACAGCACGGTTCGATTCCCGTACCAGCCTCCCCGGACAGGCGCCGGAATGTGGCGACTAGGGGCTTTTCACAGTAACTTCATTGAAGCCTACTCGTGACAATAAGCGATTTTCATTTCATTTCAATTAAATAACTCACAGGAGGAGGAGGCTCCACAAATATCCCCATCCTCAATGATGGAGGAGCCCAGCACATACATGCGAAAGACAAAGCTGAGGCATTGGCAACAATCTTCAGCCAGAAGTGCCGACTGGATGATCCATCTTGGTCTCCTCCGGAGGTCCCCAGCATCACAGATGTCAGTCTTCAGCTAACACTGAGCTAAATCGCTGGCTTTTAAAGCAGACCAAGGCAGGCCAGCAGCACGGTTCGATTCCCGTACCAGCCTCCCCGGACAGGCGCCGGAATGTGGCGACTAGGGGCTTTTCACAGTAACTTCATTGAAGCCTACTCGTGACAATAAGCGATTTTCATTTTCATACGATTCACTCCACGTGGTATCAAGAAACAGCTGAAGGCCCTGGATGCTGCAAAGGCTCTGGGCCCTGACAATATCCCGGCAATATTACTGAAGACTTGTGCTCCAGAACTTGCCACACCCCTAGCCAAGCTGTTCCAGTACAGCTGCAACACTGGCATCTACCCGGCAATGTGGGAACTTGCCCAGGTGTGTCCTGTACACAAGAAACAGGACAAATCCAACCCAGCCAATTACCGCCCTATCAGTCTACTCTCCATTATCAGCAAAGTGATGGAAGGAGTCAGCAACAGTGCTATCAAGCAGCACTTACTCAGCAATAACCTGCTCACTGACTCTCAGTTTGGGTTCCCCCAGGGTCACTCAGCTCCTGACCTCATTACAGCCTTGGTTCAAACATGGACAAAAGGGCTCAATATGCTCGAGGTGAGGTGAGAGTGACTGCCTTTGACATCAGGTCAGCATTTGACCGAGTGCGGCATCAAGGAGCCCGAGCTAAACTGGAGTCAATGGGAATCAGGGGGGAATCTCTCCGCTGGTTGGAGTCATACCCGGCACAAAGGGAGATGGTTGTGGTGGTTGGAGATCAATCATCTCAGCTCCAGGACATCACTGCAGGAGTTCCTCAGGGTCGTGTCCTCGGCCCAACCATCTTCAGCTGCTTCATCAATGATCTCCCTTCCATCATAAGGTCAGAAGTGGGGATGTTTGCGGCTGACTGAACAATGTACAGCACCATTCGTGACTCCTCAGATACTGAAGCAGTCCATGTCCAAATGCAGCAAGACCTGGACAATATCCAGGCTCGGGCTGAAAGTGGAAATTACATTCACACTACACAAGTAGGGGCAGCACGGTAGCATGGTGGTTAGCATAAATGCTTCACAGCTCCAGGGTCCCAGGTTCGATTCCCGGCTGGGTCACTGTCTGTGCGGAGTCTGCACGTCCTCCCAGTGTCTGCGTAGGTTTCCTCCGGGTGCTCCGGTTTCCTCCCACAGTCCAAAGATGTGCAGGTTAGGTGGATTGGCCATGCTAAATTGCCCGTAGTGTCCTAAAAAGTAAGGTTAAGGGGGGGGGATTGTTGGGTTACGGGTATAGGGTGGATACGTGGGTTTGAGTAGGGTGATCATTGCTCGGCACAACATCGAGGGCCGAAGGGCCTGTTCTGTGCTGTTCTATGTTCTAAGTGCCAGGCAATGACCATCTCCTCCAAGAGAGAATTTAACCATCGCCCCTTGACATTCAATGGCATTACCATCGCTGAATCCCAGAAACTGAACTGGACCCAGCCACATTAATACTGTGGCTACCAGGGCAGGTCAGAGGCTGGGAATCCTACAGCAAGTAACTCTCCTCTTCATCTCCTCCCCCCCCCCCCCCCCCCCCCCCCCACCCCAAAGCCTGTCCACCATCTACAAGGCACAAGTCAGGAGTGTGATGGGATACTCTCCACTTGCCTGGATGAGCGCAGCTCCAACACTCAAGAATCTCGACACCATCCAGGACAAAGCAGCCCCGCTTGATTGCTCCCCTTCCACAAACATTCAAACCCTCCACCACTGACGTACAGTGGCAGCCGTGTGTACCATCTACACGATGCTCTGCAGTAACTCACCAAGGTTCCTTCGGCAGCACCTTCCAAACCCACGGCCGCTACCATCTAGAAGGACAAGAGCAGCAGATACCTGGGAACCCCACCACCTGGAGGTTCCCCTCCAAGTCACTCACCACCCTGACTTGGAAATATATCGGCCGTTCCTTCACTGTCGCCTGGGCAACATCCCTCCCTAACAGCACAGTGGGTGTACCTGCACCTCAGAGACTGCAGTGGTTCAAGAAGGCAGCTCACCACCACCTTCTGAAGGGAAACTAGGGATGGGCAATAAATGCTGGGCTAACCAGCGACGTCCACTTCCCGTAAATCAATTTAAAAAAAGAAGTCTGGACAAGCACACTCTGCTTGTTGATCTCTTGATGCTTCACCAGCAGGGGGTGTATTCGCTGTTCATAACGGTCCCATTTCCATACAGTCTGACAATCCAATCAGACAACAGCACTGGAGACCCTCGTCAGTTTGTAACAATACCCAGGACAAACTATTAAATAATTCAAACACCCAGCACCGAGGGAGGGGCGCACTGTCAGAGGGTCAGTACTGAGGGTGTGCCGCACTGTCAGAGGGTCAGTACTGAGGGAGTGCCGCACTGTCAGAGGGTCAGTACTGAGGGAGTGCCGCACTGTCAGAGGGTCAGTACTGAGGGAGTGCCGCACTGTCAGAGGGTCAGTACTGAGGGAGTGCTGCATTGTCAGAGGGTCAGTACTGAGGGAGTGCCGCACTGTCAGGGGGTCAGTACAGAGGGAGTGCTGCACTGTCAGAGGGTCAGTACTGAGGGAGTGCCGCACTGTCAGAGGGTCAGTACTGAGGGAGTGCCGCACTGTCAGAGGGTCAGTACTGAGGGAGTGCCGCACTGTCAGAGGGTCAGTACTGAGGGAGTGCCGCACTGTCAGAGGGTCAGTACTGAGGGAGTGCCGCACTGTCAGAGGGTCAGTACTGAGGGAGTGCTGCACTGTCAGAGGGTCAGTACTGAGGGAGTGCCGCACTGTCAGAGGGTCAGTACTGAGGGAGTGCCGCACTGTCAGAGGGTCAGTACTGAGGGAGTGCTGCACTGTCACAGGGTCAGTACTGAGGGAGTACTGCACTGTCAGAGGGTCAGTACTGAGGGAGTGCCGCACTGTCAGAGGGTCAGTACTGAGGGAGTGCTGCACTGTCAGAGGGTCAGTACTGAGGGAGTGCTGCACTGTCAGAGGGTCAGTACTGAGGAAGTGCCGCACTGTCAGAGGGTCAGTACTGAGAGAGTGCCGCACTGTCAGAGGGTCAGTACTGAGGGAGTGCCGCACTGTCAGAGGGTCAGTACTGAGGGAGTGCCGCACTGTCAGAGGGTCAGTACTGAGGGAGTGCCGCACTGTCAGAGGGTCAGTACTGAGGGAGTGCCGCACTGTCAGAGGGTCAGTACTGAGGGAGTGCTGCACTGTCACAGGGTCAGTACTGAGGGAGTACTGCACTGTCAGAGGGTCAGTACTGAGGGAGTGCCGCACTGTCAGAGGGTCAGTACTGAGGGAGTGCTGCACTGTCAGAGGGTCAGTACTGAGGGAGTGCTGCACTGTCAGAGGGTCAGTACTGAGGAAGTGCCGCACTGTCAGAGGGTCAGTACTGAGAGAGTGCCGCACTATCAGAGGGTCAGTACTGAGGAAGTGCCGCACTGTCAGAGGGTCAGTACTGAGGGAGCGCCGCACTGTCAGAGGGTCAGTACTGAGGAAGTGCCGCACTGTCAGAGGGTCAGTACTGAGGGAGCGCCGCACTGTCAGAGGGTCAGTACTGAGGGAGTGCTGCACTGCCAGAGGGTCAGTACTGAGGGAGTGCTGCACTGTCAGAGGGTCAGTACTGAGGAAGTGCCGCACTGTCAGAGGGTCAGTACTGAGGGAGCGCCGCACTGTCAGAGGGTCAGTACTGAGGGAGTGCTGCACTGTCAGAGGGTCAGTACTGAGGGAGTGCTGCACTGTCAGAGGGTCAGTACTGAGGGAGTGCCGCTCTGTCAGAGGGTCAGTACTGAGGGAGTGCTGCACTGTCAGAGGGTCAGTACTGAGGGAGCGCTGCACTGTCAGAGGGTGAGGGACTGAGGGACCTGCTCCCTTGCGACGATACAAGTGATCCAATCACATCATTTTGAAGAGCAGCAGAGTCCCAGATCATCAGAACACATCTGTGACGATGCCACTTTCCAAAATGGTGTTTCGAAAATGTGTTCCTTCTTCCTCGACCGTGATTTCCCACTGACAGTTGTGGACAGGGCCTTCAGTAGTGTGCGGTCTATCTCCCACGCCACTACCCTCGCCCCCTCCACTCCCTCCCAGAACAAGGATAGAGTCATCCTCGTTCTCACATTTCATCCCACCAGCCTCCGTATGCAAAGCATAATCCTCCGCCATTTTTGCCAACTCCAGCGTGATGCCACCACTAAACACATCTTCCCTTCACTCCCTCTGTCAGCATTCCACAGAGACGGTTCCCTCCGAGACAATCTAGTCCACTCCTCCACCATACCCAGTACCTCTCCCATCACCCATGGCACCTTCCCATGCAATCGCAGAAGGTGTAACACCTGCCCCTTTACCTCTTCCATGCTGAACATTCCAGGCCCAAAACACTCAACTTGAGCAGACAAACATTTCTTAAAGTGACATTCTCATGACAAACTTCAGATGATCAGCTCTACCCCACCTCGACCCATTTGACCCAAAAACCCGTTCGCTCTTTTCTCTCCCTAGAGATGCTGCCAGACCTGCTGAGATTTTCCAGCATTTCCTCTTTCGTTTCAGATTCCAGCATCTGCAGTAATTTGCTTTCATCAAAACACATCTGATCATTATCAAATTTGCGGGATCCTGCTGTGCTCACGTTGGCAGGTGAATTTTTACATAGAATTTACAGTGCAGAAGGAGGCCATTCAGCCCATCGAGTCTGCACCGGCTCCTGGAAAGAGCATCCTACCCAAGGTTAACACCTCCACCCTATCCCCATAACCCAGTAACCCCACCCAACACTAAGGGCAATTTTGGACACTAATGGCAATTTATCATGGCCAATCCACCTAACCTGCACATCTTTGGACTGTGGGAGGAAACCGGAGCATCCGGAGGAAACCCACGCACACACGGGCAGGATGTGCAGACTCCGCACAGACAGTGACCCAAGCTGGAATCGAACCTGGGACCCTGGAGCTGTGAAGCGATTGTGCTATCCACAATGCTACCGTGCTGCCCGTAATTTCCTACCATTATGGCTGCAATTCAAAAGAATACTTCATTGAGTGTATGTGATGACCATGCACGTCGGGGACTCAGCTGCTTTAGTCCGTGCCCATTAACACCCTCCTCTGTTCACCCCTCATTCCTCGGTAACTGTCCAAATTGCGCTCTGCCACCATCCATACTCCCGGCAGAGTTTGCCAATCAGGACATCCACTAATTTTCCTGTTCTTGTGCACCGGGAGCAATGGCCTGTCGCCCAACAATACTTTTCACTGGACCTTGGTACACGTGACAATAAAGAAAATCCAATCCAAGATTTCCCCCGAAACTAAAAGAGGAGCGATTCTCACCGGATAGGAGAAGACCGGATTCAGCGTTGCTCGATCCCATCTGGGCCGTCTCCTCTCCCACCAACTGGTTCCAATAGTCAGAGGACAATGAGAGAAGATTCTCCACAATCTGAGGGAATGAAGAACATGCAACAGCGAAGGGGTTCAGCATCTGCTGATCAACACTTCATCAAACCCAATTAGGAGTAAAAAGTAATGTGGCCACAGCCCCGGAGGACCAGAGGCTGCTCCTCAATTTGAGGGGGAAGAGCTGACTGCTGGTGGTTTGACCCGACCTCAGGCGAGGGGCAAGGTTTAGAGGGCGGGGCCTTCATCAATATCCTCAGCCGGTACGGGGAATTGAACCCACGCTGCTGGCCTCGCTCTGCATCACGAACCAGCTGTCCAGCCCACTGAGCTAAACTGGCCCCAATTAGGAATACAGAATCCTCGAATGACAAAATCCTCAAAGCACCTCCCAACCCACACACACTACCAGGAAGGACAAGGGCAGGAGTTTCATGGGAACATCAACTCGAGGGAGGCAAAATAGTGACCGTTTTATCTGGGTTGGGGGGTCTGGCAGGAGATAGGGGACAAATGAGGAAGGTAGCAACTAAAGTGCAGGGATTTGAAATACAAATATAGATTTCACTGCTTGGAAAGACAAACAGCAACCTTTATCAGATGGGCTGAAATATAAAAATTGAGTAGTAACGTTTTAACTGCATAGGGTTAGATACAGAGTAAAGTTCCCTCTACACTGTCCCCATCAAACACTCCCAGGACAGGTACAGCACGGGGTTAGATACAGAGTAAAGTCCCTCTACACTGTCCCCATCAAACACTCCCAGGACAGGTACAGCACGGGGTTAGATACAGAGTAAAGCTCCCTCTACACTGTCCTCATCAAACACTCCCAGAACAGGTACAGCACGGGGTTAGATACAGAGTAAAGCTCCCTCCACACTGTCCCCATCAAACACTCCCAGGACAGGTACAGCACGGGGCTAGATACAGAGTAAAGCTCCCTCTACACTCTCCCCATCAAACACGCCCAGGACAGGTACAGCACGGGGTTAGATACAGAGTAAAGCTCCCTCTACACTCTCCCCATCAAACACTCCCAGGACAGGTACAGCACGGGATTAGATACAGAGTAAAGCTCCCTCTACACTATCCCCATCAAACACTCCCAGGACAGGTACAGCATGGGGTTAGATACAGAATAAAGCTCCCTCTACACTGTCCCCATCAAACACTCCCAGGACAGGTACAGCACGGGGTTAGATACAGAGTAAAGCTCCCTCTACACTGTCCCCATCAAACACTCCCAGGACAGGTACAGCACGGAGTTAGATACAGAGTAAAGCTCCCTCTACACTGTCCCCATCAAACACTCCCAGGACAGGTACAGCACGGGGTTAGATACAGAGTAAAGGTGCCACACAAAAGGTTGCTGCATAAGATAAAGATGCATGGCATTAAGGGTAAAGTAGTAGCATGGATAGAGGATTGGTTAATTAATAGAAAGCAAAGAGTTGGGATAAATGGGTGTTTCTCTGGTTGGCAATCAGTAGCTAGTGGTGTCCCTCAGGGATCCGTGTTGGGCCCACAATTGTTCACAATTTACATTGATGATTTGGAGTTGGGGACCAAGGGCAATGTGTCCAAGTTTGCAGATGACACTAAGATGAGTGGTAAAGCGAAAAGTGCAGAGGATACTGGAAGTCTGCAGAGGGATTTGGATAGGTTAAGTGAATGGGCTCGGGTCTGGCAGATGGAATACAATGTTGACAAATGTGAGGTTATCCATTTTGGTAGGAATAACAGCAAACGGGATTATTATTTAAACGATAAAATATTAAAGCATGCCGCTGTTCAGAGAGACTTGGGTGTGCTAGTGCATGAGTCACAGAAGGTTGGTTTACAAGTGCAACAGGTGATTAAGAAGGCAAATGGAATTTTGTCCTTCATTGCTAGAGGGATGGAGTTTAAGACTAGGGAGGTTATGTTGCAACTGTATAAGGTGTTAGTGCGGCCACACCTGGAGTATTGTGTTCAGTTTTGGTCTCCTTACTTGAGAAAGGACGTACTGGCACTGGAGGGTGTGCAGAGGAGATTCACTAGGTTAATCCCAGAGCTGAAGGGGTTGGATTATGAGGAGAGGTTGATTAGACTGGGACTGTACTCGTTGGAATTTAGAAGGATGAGGGGGGATCTTATAGAAACATTTAAAATTATGAAGGGAATAGATAGGATAGATGCGGGCAGGTTGTTTCCACTGGCGGGTGACAGCAGAACTAGGGGGCATAGCTTCAAAATAAGGGGAAGTAGATTTAGGACTGAGTTTAGGAGGAACTTCTTCACCCAAAGGGTTGTGAATCTATGGAATTCCTTGCCCAGTGAAGCAGTTGAGGCTCCTTCATTACATGTTTTTAAGGTAAAGATAGATAGTTTTTTGAAGAATAAAGGGATTAAGGGTTATGGTGTTCGGGCCGGAAAGTGGAGCTGAGTCCACAAAAGATCAGCCATGATCTAATTGAATGGCGGAGCAGGCTCGAGGGGCCAGATGGCCTACTCCTGCTCCTAGTTCTTATGTTCTTATGTTCTTAAAGCTCCCTCTACACTGTCCCCATCAAACACTCCCAGGACAGGTACAGCACGGGGTTAGATAAAGAGTAAAGCTCCCTCTACACTGTCCCCATCAAACACTCCCAGGACAGGTACAGCACGGGGTTAGATACAGAGTAATGCTCCCTCTACACTGTCCACATCAAACACTCCCAGGACAGGTACAGCACGGGGTTAGATACAGAGTAAAGCTCCCTCTACACTGTCCCCATCAAACACTCCCAGGACAGGTACAGCACGGGGTTAGATACAGAGTAAAGCTCCCTCTACACTGTCCCCATCAAACACTCCCAGGACAGGTACAGCACGGGGTTAGATACAGAGTAAAGCTCCCTCTACACTGTCCCCATCAGACACTCCCAGGACAGGTCTAGGATTGTCTACTCCAATGAATGCTCAGTACATTTAAAAATAAATATTTCCACCATTTCTGGCACTCAATGGCTAACCGATTATTTTATTTGTGCTTCCTCCTCGCGCTCAAACCTCATTCTATAACTTCCACACGACCTTTCCAGACAAACAAAAAATGGGGGAAAGATAAGTGAGATAGGTTAAAGTCTAGGACCAGAGAGCATAGCTTCAGAATTAAGGGAGGCCAATTTGAGTTTGAGATGAGGACGAATGATCAGTAAGGGAATCAAGCCTCATGGAGAAGGACAGGGAAAATGTCAGATCATCCATGATCCTATAGAACGGTGGAGCAGGTTCGAGGGGCTGAATGGGACGGCACGGTAGCACAGTGGTTAGCACTGTTGCTTCACAGCGCCAGGGACCCACCTAACCCTCTGGGTGCTCCGGTTTCCTCCCACAAGTCCCGAAAGACGTGCTCTTAGGTGAATTGGACATTCTGAATTCTCCCTCTGTGTACCCGAACAGGCGCCAGAATGTACCGACCAGGAGATTTCCACAGTAACATCATGGCAGTGTTAATGTGAGCATACACTTGTGACAATAATAAAGATTATTATTAACGGCCTACCCCTATTTCTTATCATCTGATGAGCAATCAGTCTGCATCTTGCACTCCCTGATTTGATCCACTAGGAGGTACCTGGTGACCACTTTCTCCCAACAGCAGGTCTGACTGATTCATGCCTGGCCGTCAGTGCCCAGTCTGTTGTACAGTCTCTATATAGAAAGCATTCCTAACATGGGCACATTTCCCAAACACGCTGCACAGGGAGTGCGTCAAACGCTGCGTTACACTGAGACACAGGCAGGTAGCCAGCTCTCTGGCTTGCCCTAAAAGCACAAACAGAGAGATGAGTTTTAAAAGCATCATTAAAAAGAGAGACGTAAAGAGGCAGAGTGGTTTCGGGAGGTTATTGCAGAGCTCAAGGTCCTTCGCAACTGAAATCACGGCCGTGGCGAAGCAATTAAAGTCAGGGCGATGGGCCAGAGGGCCGAATGAGAGGAATGCAGATATCTCAGGGGGGCTGTGGGCTGGAGGAGATTCGAGGCATGGGGAAGGGAAAGAGGAATTTGAAAACAAGGATGAAGGTGTTGCATCTGCAGAGCGAAAAGTCAAAGCATTGCCAGAGATCAATAATCCTGCATCAGTTCTGACAGAGCAGCAACAGGAAATGTTACAATTGTGCATGGGGGAAACTTCCAGTATTTCACCGAGTTCCCTTCAACAACACCGTCCAAACCCACTACCACCATCCAAAAGGACAACTCCAAAAGTCAGGATGGTGAGTGACTTGGAGGGGAGCCTCGGCTCCCCTCCAAGTCACTCACCATCCTGACTTAATTCACTGTCGCTGGGGCAACATCCTGGAACTCCCTCCCTAACAGCATAGTGGGTGTACCTACACCACATGGACTGCAGCGGATCAAGGCAGCAGCTTACCACCACCTTCTGAAGGGGCAATTAAGAATGGGCAGCAAAGGCTGGTCAAACCAGCAGCACGATAGCATAGTGGTTAGCACCATTGCTTCACAGCTCCAGGGTCCCAGGTTCGATTCCCGGCTTGGGTCACTGTCTGTGCGGAGTCTGCACGTCCTCCCCGTGTCTGCGTGGGTTTCCTCCGGGTGCTCCGGTTTTCTCCCACAGTCCAAAGATGGGCAGGTTGGGTGGATTGGCCATGCTAAATTGCCCTTAGTGTCCTAAAAGGTTAAGTGGGGGTTGCTGGGTTATTGGGATAGGGTAGATACTTGGGCTGCAGTAGGGTGATTTTTGTAAGGGCTGGTGCAGACTCGATGGGCCGAATGGCCTCCTTCTGCACTGTAAATTCTATGAAAACCGGAAAAGCCTCCATTACTGAATAAACTAAACAAATCCACAATTGACAATGCTCTTGATCAGGTGAATGGGGATGTGGAATAATTAGAACAGTGCATGGATTTAATTCAATCTCTATTTTTATTTTCAATTCTAAATTCACTGACAATTTTGATTGTAAATAGGTGATTACATATCCCCGCCAGTGAGCCAGTGCTGCCGCCGGTGAGCCAGTGATGCCGCCAGTGATGCCGCCAGTGCTGCCGCCAGTGCTGCCGCCAGTGCTGGAGCCAGTGCTGCTGCCGGCGAGCCAGTGCTGCTGCCGGCGAGCCAGTGCTGCTGCCGGTGAGCCAGTGCTGCTGCCGGTGAGCCAGTGCTGCTGCCAGTGAGCCAGTGCTGCTGCCAGTGAGCCAGTGCTGCTGCCAGTGAGCCAGTGCTGCTGCCAGTGCTGCTGCCAGTGAGCCAGTGCTGCTGCCAGTGAGCCAGTGCTGCTGCCAGTGAGCCAGTGCTGCTGCCAGTGAGCCAGTGCTGCTGCTACAGCATCAACAGAACAGGGGCAGTGTGATATGTTTGCATTGGCAATTCCCATTATAGTGGAGACAGAACTTCAATGGAAACAGTTGACAGAATGGTTCCACACGGGTATAACAGGGGCAAAGGGAACAGAAGGGATGTGTTAATAGGTGGAGGTGAAGAGGGGTGGGAGAAAGCCCATGTGGAGCAGAAACAGCTGAATGAATCAGTTGCCTTTGCAAGTTCTGTGTAATAGGGTGTTTGACGACATAGTAAATCACAAACTGTCCAAAATTCACTGGCAGAAAACAAGGAGATTAACCAACTTTCTACACATCAAGGCAGATGTTCCAGCTCGTCTCGCCTTCCCCAAATCGTTTGCCCTCTTCCTAACTCCAAATGAACAGATCCCATCTCAATATAAGCTGTCAGTGAGTTGCAATCACCCCCTCACTGCACGATCCCAATAGTCGATCCACAGTCTGTTCCCGGGAGGAAAATATCTCCAGTTTTGATTGCGGCCTCACTGTTGGACATCCAGGATCATTTCCCAATGGTTGGAGAGGGTGTGGAGGCGATTTACTGGAATGGGACCAGGGTGAGGGACAGTTAAATTGGAGAGTGTGTGAGTGGAGAAGGTCAAGAGGAAATGGTTAAGGGGAGATTTAATGGAGGCGTTTTGAAAGAGTAAATAAGGAGAAGGTGTTTCCAGTCACAGGAGGGAGATTTAAATTAGTGAAAGAAGCAAAGGGGAATGTAGAGACTTTTATCTTTAAAAAAAAAATGCAGAGTCTCTGCTACCTGAAGGACGGCGGAAGCTGATTCAATAACTTTTGAAGAAGAAAAATTCTGAGAGCTATGGGGAAAAGCAGAGGGAGTGATACTAACCAGATAGTTTTCACTGAGCTAGCACAGGCAGGATGGGATGAATGGCCTCCCCCCTGTGCTGTTTCCAAGTCCTCACTCTTCCCCTTTGAACAAAATCCGAGTTCAGCTGCTTGACCCCCCCCCCAGGGCCCAGAAACTTGGATGTGTTTTGCAATGAGACACGCGAACCAGGCCCTCCCCCAATCACACTGCGTCACTCCGAGATAGAGCCCCAAGGATTGGACACAAACCTTTGGCTGGCGTTTTGTGTCTTCAAAGACCTCCAGTGGGTTTGGGTTGGGGTTAGAGTGACCCACGATGGTTGGACCAAAGATTCTGGCAATGCTTTGTTTGTCCATTTTACATTCCGGACTCGCCATCACCCTGGCAGGAGACAGACAGACAGACCAGCTCAGTAATTATGGCTCCTTCCGCCTCGGGACTAACCCACGCGAGGCCTTGCAACCTCACCAACTGCTTCACTGGTTCCAGGAACTGACTGGGAACCTTGAGCTGGGCCCACCCCAAACACTGAACCCCCAGTGGGAGCTCCGTCAATGGGACAATTCCCCAGTGGCACGTTATACTGAGATTCTGCCTGCTTGCTTGTTAAGAATCCAATGGAACTACTGGAAATGCAAAGGCTTCATGCTCAAGCCAATCAAGTGGTAATTTATCACATTGCTGCTTCTCTGGGATCTTGCTGTGTAAAATGCTGAAGTCTTTGCTACATAGAAGGCAGAGAGTAGCAATGGAAGGGTGCTTTTCTGATTGGAGGGCTGTGACTAGTGGTGTTCCGCAGGGATCAGTGCTGGGACCTTTGCTGTTCGTAGAATATATAAACGATTTGGAGGAAAATGTAACTGGTCTGATTAGTAAGTTTGCAGACGACACAAAGGTAGGTGGAATTGCGGATAGAGATGAGGACTGTCAGAGGATACAGCAGGATTTAGATCGTTTGGAGACTTGGGTGGAGAGATGGCAGATGGAGTTTAATCCGGTCAAATGTGAGGTAATGCATTTTGGAAGGTCTAATACAGGTAGGGAATATACAGTGAATGGTAGAACCCTCAAGAGTATTGACAGTCAGAGAGATCTTGGTGTACAGGTCCACAGGTCACTGAAAGGGGCAACACAGGTGGAGAAGGTAGTCAAGAAGGCATACGGCATGCTTGCCTTCATTGGCCGGATCATTGAGTATAAGAATTGGCAAGTCATGCTGCAGCTGTATAGAACCTTAGTTAGGCCACACATGGAGTATAGTGTTCAATTCTGGTCACCACACTACCAGAAGGATGTGGAGGCTTTAGAGAGGCTGCAGAAGGATCAGAAGAAGGGGCATCTTGACAAATACATGAATAGGATGGGAATAGAGGGATACGGACCCCGGAAGTGTGGAAGATTTTAGTTTAGACGGGCAGCATGGTCGGCACGGGCTTGGAGGCCGAAGGGCTTGTCCCTGTGCTGTACTTTTCTTTGTTCTTTGTTCTTTTATTGGTCAAGGACAGAGAAGCTTTGCAGTTATGTAGAATGGCAAATCTGCGGAACCCCACCGGGACTTGAACCTGAACCTGGATTGAGGCATTCATTGTGAGCATTTAACCAGCTTCAGATCCGTGAGTCTTACCTCTGAAGGTGGATGATGAGAAAGGCCAATGTGTCTCGGTTAGCACGAGGCAGTCTGTGCACAGCTCGACTGAGATTTCTGATACTCTCATCATCTGGCATGTCTAGAGAGGGAGAGAAACAAATGCAAATATGGACTGGAGTTCACGCAGCAAACAGACCTGTACAGGCCTCAACTCACCATTCCTGAACTTCTGCCTAACAGGAAGGAGCGAGTACAGAAACGGTTTACCAGGATGCGGCCTGGTATGGAGGGTATTAGCTATGAGGAGAGATTGAATAAACTGGGATTATTCTCCCTAGAGAGCCGGAGGCTGAGGGGTATGAGGGGTATAGATCGGGTGAACAATTGGAGGCTTTTTCCCCAGAGTGGAAATGACAATTACAAGTTGGGCACAGGTTCAAGGTGAGGGGGGATAGGTTCAGTGGAGATGTGCGAGGGGAGGTTTTTACACAGAGGGTGGTGGTAGCCTGGAATGCGCTGCCAAGGGAGCTGGTTGAGGCAGATATGTTAGTGACCTTTCAGACTTATCAGGATCGGCACATGAACAGACGGGGTATAGAAGGATACAGGCGACTGGTCGAGATAGGACACGTGATCGGCGCAAGCTTGGAGGGCCGAAGGGCCTGTTCCTGTGCTGTATTGTTCTTGTTGCTCTTTGGGAAATTTTTAAGCACACAAACTGTAGCGGCTCATGGCAGCTCACCACCACCTTCTTACATAAAAGAAACAAGCCTGGACAACAATACCCACTTCACTAACCTGATTTTGACCATGGTGTTTGGAGCAAACGGCACGTGATGCTAGCAATCCCGAATTTAGTGCCTGACCCGAGGGGCGTGAACCATGTTGGTGTCTGGCTGGAGACCTCGGCCTTGACCGGGGTCAGAGACCTCGGCCTTGACCGGGGTCAGAGACCTCGGCCTTGACCGGGGTCAGAGACCTCGGCCTTGACCGGGGTCAGAGACCTCGGCCTTGACCGGGGTCAGAGACCTCGGCCTCGACCGGGGTCAGAGACCTCGACCTTGACCGGGGTCAGAGACCTCGACCTTGACCGGGGTCAGAGACCTCGACCGGTTACAGTTTCCTTCCATAAAGTGTCACTAAATCCACTGTACATCTAGAGTCTCTCTGAACCAAATCAGGTTTCGTTACATTTTGATATTAAACGTGAGCAAATTTAAGTGGACTCCACACTGGGCGGGTTATTTATCACAGATGTATAGCTCTGCATATTACAGAATCCCTATAGCACAGGAGACCATTCAGCCCATCGAGTCTGCACCGACCCTCCGAAAGAGCCAAGGCCCACCCTATCCTCGTAATCCATGCATTGATCATGGCCAATCCACCGACCCGGCACGCCTTTGGACTGGTTTACAGTCCACTCACTGACCTCAGGTTATAATGAAAAAGTAAATCAACATTTCCCACCAGTGTTGAACACAACTGTCGTGGTTTTGTGGAGAAATTCTGATCTCATATTTTTAAACCTCTGAATAACTTTGCCAATGACCAAGGGTTTGATAGCAGCCAATGGATTAATTGATGATTTTAACATCTTTTTTCTGTGAATTTGGAGTTCTTCCAATTTTTGTTCTTCCAATTTAGGTGCAGGACTGATGCAGACATGTGGGGAGAATGTGCAAACTCCAAATGGAGAGTGAGCCGGAGTTAGAATCGAACCAGAGTCCTCAGTGCTAACCACTGCGCCACCGTGCCGCCCTGATTTCTGCACAATTAATTGGGAAACTGCCACTATGCCGCATGGTATCAGCTGAGGCTACAGTATCCAGCAGTGACATGATGGGCCAAATGGCCTCTTACTGTGTGTATCTGTGATTAAAGAGACAGAAATGGGGACAAACCCAGTTCTGCTAAATTTGTATCAAACCTTGGTTAGACCAGACTTGGGAACATTGAATAGTTTCTCTCTGGGATCTTCCACTCCACTGGCAGCGCACCTGCGCGGTTCCCTATGTGGTGACCCACAATGGGCGATCCCAGTGGCCGGCTGCGGGGACGGAGAATCCCGCTTCCGGCGGGGGGTGGAAAACCAGGCTGGCAGGACGGAGAATCCCGCTTCCGGGGGGGGGGGGGGGGGGGGGGGGGGGGGGGGGGGGGGGGCGGAAAACCAGGCTGGCGGGACGGAGAATCCCGCTGCCGGGAATGGGCGTGCCGGAAAACCAGGCTGGCGGGACAGAGAATCGCACTGCCGGGAACGGGCGTGCCGGAAAACCAGGCTGGCGGGACGGAGAATCCCGCTTCCGGGAACGGGCGTGCTGGAAAACCAGGCTGGCGGGAAGGAGAATGCTGTCCTCTGTCTCCATGTCAGACAGGAGAATGGTTCAGGAGCTGGCGTAGAAAAGGTGATTCCAAAATGGAGAGATTACAGCCTCCAGGGAAATTTAGAAATCTAACCTGCTCATGGGGAACACGAGACATGGGTGAACTTAAGGCATGGATCGGTACTTGGGATTACGATGTGGTGGCCATTACGGAAACTTGGATAGAAGAGGGGCAGAAATGGTTGTTGGAGGTCCCTGGTTATAGATGTTTCAACAAGATTAGGGAGGATGGTAAAAGAGGTGGGGGGGGGGGTGGGGGGGTGGGGGGGGGGTGGCATTGGTAATTAGAGATAGTATAACAGCTGCAGAAAGGCAGTTCGAGGAGGATCTGCCTACTGAGGTAGTATAGGTTGAAGTCAGAAATAGGAAAGGAGCAGTCACCTTGTTGGGAGTTTTCTATAGGCCCCCCAATAGCAGCAGAGATGTGGAGGAACAGATTGGGAAACAGATTTTGGAAAGGTGCAGAAGTCACAGGGTAGTAGTCATGGGCGACTTCAACTTCCCAAACATTGAGTGGAAACTCTTTAGACCAAATAGTTTGGATGGGGTGGTGTTTGTGCATTGTGTCCAGGAAGCTTTTCTAACACAGTATGTAGATTGTCCGACCAGAGGGGAGGCCATATTGGATTTGGTACTTGGTAATGAACCAGGGCAGGTGATAGATTTGTTAGTGGGGGAGCATTTTGGAGATAGTGACCATAATTCTGTGACTTTCACTTTAGTAATGGAGAGGGATAGGTGCGTGCAACAGGGCAAGGTTTACAATTGGGGGAAGGGTAAATACAATGCTGTCAGACAAGAATTGAAGTGCATAAATTGGGAACATAGGCTGTCAGGGAAGGACACAAGTGAAATGTGGAACTTGTTCAAGGAACAGGTACTGCGTGTCCTTGATATGTATGTCCCTGTCAGGCAGGGAAGAGATGGTCGAGTGAGGGAACTATGGTTGACAAGAGAGGTTGAATGTCTTGTTAAGAGGAAGAAGGAGACTTATGCAAGGCTGAGGAAACAAGGTTCAAATTGTAGTTTTGGGGTACGGGAGATTGAGAGTATAGAGGTCAGGAGCACAGATTTGACTTCGCAGGAGGGTGCCAGTGTTCAGGTAGGTGGTTTGAAGTGTGTCTACTTCAATGCCAGGAGTATACGAAATAAGGTAGGGGAACTGGCAGCATGGGTTGGCACCTGGGACTTCGATGTTGTGGCCATTTCAGAGACATGGATAGAGCAGGGACAGGAATGGTTGTTGCAGGTTCCGGGGTTTAGGTGTTTTAGTAAGCTCAGAGAAGGGGGCAAAAGAGGGGGAGGTGTGGCGCTGCTAGTCAAGGACAGTATTACGGTGGCGGAAAGGATGCTAGATGGGGACTCTTCTTCCGAGGTAGTATGGGCTGAGGTTAGAAACAGGAAAGGAGAGGTCACCCTGTTGGGAGTTTTCTATAGGCCACCTAATAGTTCTAGGGATGTAGAGGAAAGGATGGCGAAGATGATTCTGGAAAAGAGCGAAAGTAACAGGGTAGTTGTTATGGGAGACTTTAACTTTCCAAATATTGACTGGAAAAGATATAGTTCGAGTACATTAGATGGGTCATTCTTTGTACAATGTGTGCAGGAGGGTTTCCTGACACAATATGTTGACAGGCCAACAAGAGGCGAGGCCACATTGGATTTGGTTTTGGGTAATGAACCAGGCCAGGTGTTAGATCTGGAGGTAGGTGAGCACTTTGGAAACAGTGACCACAATTCGGTGACCTTTACGTTAGTGATGGAAAGGGATAAGTATACCCCGCAGGGCAAGAGTTATAGCTGGGGGAAGGGCAATTATGATGCCATTAGACATGACTTAGGATGTGTTGGTTGGAGAAGTAGGCTGCAAGGGTTGGGCACACTGGATATGTGGAGCTTGTTCAAGGAACAGCTATTGCATGTTCTTGATAAGTACGTACCAGTCAGGCAGGGAGGAAGGGGTCAAGCGAGGGATCCGTGGTTTACCAAAGAAGTGGAATCTCTTGTTAAGAGGAAGAAGGAGGCCTATGTGAAGATGAGGCGTGAAGTTTCAGTTGGGGCGCTTGATAGTTACAAGGAAGCGAGGAAGGATCTAAAGAGAGAGCTGAGATGAGCAAGGAGGGGACATGAGAAGTCTTTGGCAGGTAGGATCAAGGAAAACCCAAAAGCTTTCTATAGGTATGTCAGGAATAAAAGAATGACTAGGGTAAGAGTAGGGCCAGTCAAGGACAGTGGTGGGAAGTTGTGTGTGGAGGCTGAGGAGAAAAGCGAGATACTAAATGAATACTTTTCGTCAGTATTCACTCAAGAAAAAGATAATATTGTGGAGGAGAATGCTGAGACCCAGGCTATTAGAATAGATGGCATTGAGGTGCGTAGGGAAGAAGTGTTGGCAATTCTGGACAAGGTGAAAATAGATAAGTCCCCGGGGCCGGATGGGATTTATCCTAGGATTCTCTGGGAAGCCAGGGAAGAGATTGCTGAGCCTTTGGCTTTGATTTTTATGTCATCATTGGCTACAGGAATAGTGCCAGAGGACTGGAGGATAGCAAATGTGGTCCCTTTGTTCAAGAAGGGGAGTAGAGATAACCCCGGTAACTATAGGCCGGTGAGCCTAACGTCTGTGGTGGGTAAAGTCTTCGAGAGGATTATAAAAGATACAATTAATAATCATCTAGATAGGAATAATATGATTAGGGACAGTCAGCATGGTTTTGTGAAGGGTAGGTCATGCCTCACAAACCTTATCGAGTTCTTTGAGAAGGTGACTGAACAGGTAGACGAGGGTAGAGCAGTTGATGTGGTGTATATGGATTTCAGTAAAGCGTTTGATAAGGTTCCCCACGGTCGGCTATTGCAGAAAATACGGAGGCTGGGGATTGAGGGTGATTTAGAGATGTGGATCAGAAATTGGCTAGTTGAAAGAAGACAGAGAGTGGTAGTTGATGGGAAATGTTCAGAATGGAGTTCAGTTACGAGTGGCGTACCACAAGGATCTGTTCTGGGGCCGTTGCTGTTTGTCATTTTTATAAATGACCTAGAGGAGGGCGCACAAGGATGGGTGAGTAAATTTGCAGACGACACTAAAGTCGGTGGAGTTGTAGACAGTGCGGAAGGATGTTGCAGGTTACAGAGGGACATAGATAAGCTGCAGTGCTGGGCTGAGAGGTGGCAAATGGAGTTTAATGTGGAGAAGTGTGAGGTGATTCACTTTGGAAAGAATAACAGAAATGCGGAATATTTGGCTAATGGTAAAATTCTTGGTAGTGTGGATGAGCAGAGGGATCTCGGTGTCCATGTACATAGATCCCTGAAAGTTGCCACCCAGGTTGATAGGGTTGTGAAGAAGGCCTATGGTGTGTTGGCCTTTATTGGTAGAGGGATTGAGTTCCGGAGCCATGAGGTCATGTTGCAGTTGTACAAAACTCTAGTACGGCCGCATTTGGAGTATTGCGTACAGTTCTGGTCGCCTCATTATAGGAAGGACGTGGAAGCTTTGGAACGGGTGCAGAGGAGATTTACCAGGATGTTGCCTGGTATGGAGGGAAAATCTTATGAGGAAAGGCTGATGGACTTGAGGTTGTTTTCGTTAGAGAGAAGAAGGTTAAGAGGTGACTTAATAGAGGCATACAAAATGATCAGAGGGTTAGATAGGGTGGACAACGAGAGCCTTCTCCCGCGGATGGAGGTGGCTAGCACGAGGGGACATAGCCTTAAATTGAGGGGTAATAGATATAGGACAGAGGTCAGAGGTGGGTTTTTTACGCAAAGAGTGGTGAGGCCGTGGAATGCCCTACCTGCAACAGTAGTGAACACGCCAACATTGAGGGCATTTAAAAATTTATTGGATAAGCATATGGATGACAAGGGCATAATGTAGGTTAGATGGCCTTTAGATTTTTTCCATGTCGGTGCAACATCGAGGGCCGAAGGGCCTGTACTGCGCTGTATCGTTCTATGTTCTAAACAGGGCGCTGGAGGGATGCAAGACAGCCAGAAGGGAACTGAAGAAAGGGATTAGGAGAGCTAAGAGAGGGCATGAAAAATCTTTGGCGGGTAGAATCAAGGAAAACCCCAAGGCCTTTTACTCATGTGAGAAATATGAGAATGACTAGAGCAAAGGTAGGTCCGATCAAGGACAGTATCGGGAGATTGTTTATTGAGTCTGAAGAGATAGGAGAGGTCTTGAACAAGTATATTTCTTCAGTATTTACAAACGAGAGGGGCCATATTGTTGGAGAGGACAGTGTGAAACAGACTGGTAAGCTCGAGGAGATACATGTTAGGAAGGAAGATGTGTTGGGCGTTTTGAAAAACTTCAGGATAGACAAGTCCCCCGGGCCTGACGGGATATATCCAAGGATTCTATGGGAAGCAAGAAATGAAATTACAGAGCCGTTGGCAATGATCTTTTCATCCTCACTGTCAACAGGGGTGGTACCAGGGGAATGGAGAGTGGCGAATGTCGTGCCCCTGTTCAAAAAAGGGAAGAGGGATAACCCTTTGAATTACAGGCCAGTTAGTCTTACTTCGGTGGTAGGCAAAGTAATGGAAAGGGTACTGAGGGATAGGATTTCTGAGCATCTGGAAAGACACTGCTTGATTAGGGATAGTCAGCACAGATTTGTGAGGGGTAGGTCTTGCCTCACAAGTCTTATTGAATTCTTTGAGGAGGTGACCAAGCATGTGGATGAAGGTAAAGCAGTGGATGTAGTGTACATGGATTTTAGTAAGGCATTTGATAAGGTTCCCCATGGTAGGCTATGCAGAAAGTAAGGAGGCATGGGATAGTGGGAAATTTGGCCAGTTGGATAACAAACTGGCTAACCGATAGAAGACAGAGAGTGGTGGTGGATGGCAAATATTCAGCCTGGAGCCCAGTTACCAGTGGCGTACCACAGGGATCAGTTCTGGGTCCTCTGCTGTTTGTGATTTTCATTAATTACTTGGATGAGGGAGTTGAAGGGTGGGTCAGTAAATTCGCAGACAATACGAAGATTGGTGGAGTTGTGGAGAGTGAGGAGAGCTGTTATCGGCTTCAAAGAGACATAGATAGAATGCAGAGCTGGGCTGAGAAGTGGCAGATGGAGTTTAACCCTGAGGTTGTCCATTTTGGAAGGACAAATATGAATGCGGAATACAGGGTTAATGGTAGGGTTGTTGGCAATGTGGAGGAGCAGAGAGATCTTGGGGGTCTATGTTCATAGATCTTTGAAAGTTGCCACTCAAGTGGACAGAGCTGTGAAGAAGGCCTATGGTGTGCTAACGTTCATTAGCAGAGGGATTGAATTTAAGAGCCGTGAGGTGATGATGCAGCTGTACAAAACCTTGGTCAGGCCACATTTGGAGTACTGTGTGCAGTTCTGGTCGCCTCATTTTAGGAAGGATGTGGAAGCTTTGGAAAAGGTGCAAAGGAGATTTACCAGGATGTTGCCTGGAATGGAGAGTAGGTCATACAAGGAAAGGTTGAGGGTGCTAGGCCTTTTCTCATTAGAACGGAGAAGGATGATGGGCGACTTGATAGAGGTTTATAAGATGATCAGGGGAATAGATAGAGTAGACAGTCAGAGACTTTTTCCCCGGGTGGAACAAACCATTACAAGGGGACATAAATTTAAGGTGAATGGTGGAAGATATAGGGGAGATGTGAGAGGTAGGTTCTTTACCCAGAGAGTAGTGGGGGCATGGAATGCACTGGCTGTGGAAGTAGTTGAGTCGGAAACATTAGGGACCTTCAAGTGGCTATTGGATAGGTACATGGATTACGGTAGAATGATGGGGTGTAGATTGATTTGTTCTTAATCTAGGACAAAAGTTCGGCCCAACATCGTGAGCTGAAGGGCCTGTTCTGTGCTGTATTTTCTATGTTCTATGAGACGATTGAGGGGTGACCAAATAGAGGTCTTTAAAATTAGAAGAATGTTTAAAAGGCGACACAGCTGGAGATGATGTTTCTCTCGAAGGGCAGGATTGATGAGGCAAATGGTGTTGCGTTGTTTATATGGATATGAACTACCATTCACTCGAAAGGGATTGGGTAAATATGTGGGTCAATTGATTCAATTTAGGCACGTGAGAATATTTACACAAAGGTGGAGAGTTGGAAGACATCAGTGGCAGAGTTGTGCGTGTGTGCTCTGCTCACTAGCAAAAGTGAAACTGAGACTGGGTCACGATACTTACCTGTGATGTCATGCTGCAATTCCTTAAAGGCATATCACAACAAATAGAAAGCTGGATTAAAAACATGAGGGATAAAGAGATAGGAGGAGAAGGCCCATTTGGAGCAGATGGGCTGAATGGCTTGTTACTATGGTGTTAATTCCATAAACACGAGGAATGAAATTCAGTCGACAGAAAGCAGAGGATGGGAGGTTGACCACTAGGATTGACTTGAGAGAGAAGCTGCCATACCTGTCAATGCCATGAACGTTGAGTGGAGTTTAAAGGTCACCAGAGGCTCCTTCAGCTTGCGGAGAAAATCTTTCAGCAACCCACAAACCACGTGGATGTTGGAGATTCGACTGAGCAATGGGAGGCCCTTCCCTCGCACATAGTTCTCTTTCAGCTCCCTCACCATTCGCTCACCACCAGGTACCCTGTAAATGCCAGGCTGGCAGAGAAACAGCTCAGTGTCAGAACAATACATCACCCACAACAGCTACACCAAGAATTTCAGCTTACAGCATCCTGGGCCTCAGCAATACTCACAGGGAGGCCCAAACCTCCATCTTCTGTCACCCACTCACCCTTCCTAAAGCTAATAACCCAATATAGAGATCCGCTGAACCCCTCACATAGCCTGAGTCTACCCCCCCTGCACAGACAGACACGCGAACACCCACAGGCATACACACCCAAACACACACACATCAAACACATCCTCACCTCCTGCAAGCCTCTCTGCTCAATTTCATTGGCACAATGGATGACCAGAGATGGGATCATGGGGACAGTCAGTGGAGCAAAATCTGCAATAGTTCCCTGGAAGAGAATGTAGGGGTTAGTAATCCGGAAACTGACCCATCAGCACAAGGGGGCAAACTTTGTTAAACTCCGTAACTCAGCCGGTCCCTCCCATGGGGTCTCCGTTACTCAGCCGGTCCCTCCCGTAAGGTCTCCGTTACTCAGCCGCTCCCTCCCATGGGGTCTCCGTTACTCAGCCGGTCCCTCCCGTAGGGTCTCCGTTACTCAGCCGCTCCCTCCCATGGGGTCTCCGTTACTCAGCCGGTCCCTCCCATGGGGTCTCCGTTACTCAGCCGGTCCCTCCCGTAGGGTCTCCGTTACTCAGCCGGTCCCTCCCGTGGGGTCTCCGTTACTCAGCCGCTCCCTCCCATGGGGTCTCCGTTACTCAGCCGGTCCCTCCCATGGGGTCTCCGTAACTCAGCCGCTCCCTCCCATGGGGTCTCCGCTACTCAGCCGGTCCCTCCCATGGGGGTCAAGCCCCTGGACATTAGCCCCACTGTTTCCTCAAGAGGCCAGAATATTGAATCATGAGGCAGCAGGTTACCATTGACGCCTCAGCCAACACAAACCCAGGGTCACTGGACATGGGATGGCACGGTGATTATCACTGCTGCCTCACAGCACCTCAAAAACAAAGAACAAACAAAAGAAAGTTACAGCACAGGAACAGGCCCTTCGGCCCTCCCAGCCTGCGCCGATCCAGATCCTTTATCTAAACCTGTCGCCTATTTTCCAAGGATCTACTTCCCTCTGTTCCCTACCCGTTCATATATCTGTCTCGATCCATCAAGGGGCTGGTTTAGCTCACTGGGCTAAATCACTGGCTTTTAAAGCAGGCCAGCAGCACCGTTCGATTCCCGTACCAGCCCCCCCCAGACAGGCGCCGGAATATGGCGACTAGGGGCTTTTCACAGTAACTTCATTGAAGCCTACTCGTGACAATAAGCGATTTTCATTTTTTCATTTCTTAAATGATGCTATCATGCCCGCCTCTACCACCTCCGCTGGTAAAGCATTCCAGGCACCCACCACCCTCTGCGTAAAAAACTTTCCCCGCACATCTCCCTTAAACTTTCCCCCTCTCACCTTGAAATCGTGACCCCTTGTAACTGACACCCCCACTCTTGGGAAAAGCTTGTTGCTATCCACCCTGTCCATAACTCTTATAATTTTGTAGACCTCAATCAGGTCCCCTCTCAACCTCCGTCTTTCCAATGAAAACAATCCTAATCTACTCAACCTTTCTTCATAGCTAGCACCCTCCATACCAGGCAACATCCTGGTGAACCTCCTCTGCACCCTCTCTAAAGCATCCACATCCTTCTGGTAATGTGGCAACCAGAACTGTACGCAGTATTCCAAATGTGGCCTAACCAAAGTCCGATACAACTGTAACATGACCTGCCGACTCTTGTACTCAATACCCCGTCCAATGAAGGCAAGCATGCTGTATGCCTTCTTGACCACTCTATCAACCTGCGTTGCCACCTTCAGGGTACAATGGACCTGAACTCCCAGATCTCTCTGTACATCAATTTTCCCCAGGACTCTTCCATTGACCGTATAGTCCGCTCTTGAATTGGATCTTCCAAAATGCATCACCTCACATTTGCCTGAATTGAACTCCATCTGCCATTTCTCTGCCCAACTCTCCAATCTATCTATATTTTGCTGTATTCTCTGACAGAACCCCTCGCTATCTGCAACTCCACCAATCTTAGTGTCATCTGCAAACTTGCTAATCAGACCACCTATACCTTTGTCCAGATCTTTATGTACATCACGAACAACAGTGGTCCGAGCACGGATCCCTGTGGAACACCACTAGTCACCTTTCTCCATCTTGAGACACTCCCTTCCACCACTACTCTCTATCTCATGTTGAATCAGGCAGGCAGACCCGTGGCATTCTTTTCCCGCACCCTCCACGCCTCCGAAATTCGGCATTCCTCTGTTGAAAAGGAGGCCCTGGCAATCATTGAAGCTGTGCGGCACTGGAGGCATTACCTGGCCGGCAGGAGATTCACTCTCCTCACTGACCAACGGTCGGTAGCCTTCATGTTCAACAACACGCAGCAGGGCAAGATCAAGAATGACAAAATCTTGTGGTGGAGAATCGAGCTCTCCACCTTTAACTACGAGACCTTGTATCGCCCCGGCACGCTCAACGAGCCCCCAGACGCCTCTCCCGAGGTACGTGTGCCAGCGCACAAGTGAACCAGCTCCGTGCCTTGCACGAGAGCCTTTGCCATCCGGGGGTCACTCGGTTGTACCATCTACTCAAAGCCCGCAATCTGCTCTACTCAGTCGAGGAAGTACGGACAGTCACCAGAGACTGCCAGGTCTGTGCGGAGTGCAAGCCGCACTTCTACCGGCCAGACCGCGCGCGCCTGGTGAAAGCGTCCCGCCCCTTGGAACGCCTCAGCGTGGACTTCAAAGGGCCCCTCCCCTCCACCGACCGCAACACCTACATCCTTAGTGTGGTCGATTAATTTTCTAGGTTCCCCTTCGCCATCCCATGCCCGGATATGACGTCTGCCAACGTCATCAAGGCCCTCGATTCCATATTCGCTCTGTTCGGTTTCCCCGACTATATCCACAGTGACAGGGGATCCTCATTCATGAGCGATGAGCTGCGTCAGTTCCTGCTCAGCAGAGGTATCGCCTCCAGCAGGACGACCAGCTACAACCCCCGGGGAAACGGGCAGGTAGGGAGGGAGAACGGGATGGTATGGAGGGCCGTCCAGCTGGCCCTACAGTCCAGGAGCCTCCCAGCCGCTCGCTGGCAGCAGGTCCTCCCTGACGCACTCCATTCCATTCGGTCGCTACTGTGCACCGCAACTAACAGTACACCCCATGAACGTGTTTTTGCCTTCCCTAGGAAGTCTACATCCGGGGTTTCGCTCCCGACGTGGCTCACGACTCCGGGCCCAGTCCTTCTCCGTAGGCATGTCCGGCACCACAAGGCGGAACCCCTGGTGGACAAACTACGCCTTCTCCACGCCAACCCTCAGTATGCCTACGTGGAGTTCCCCGACGGCCGCCAGGACACAGTCTCGCTCCGGGACCTGGCTCCCTCAGGTGCCGATCCCATGCCCATGCCCCTTTCCCCCCCCGCGCCACCCTCCTTTTCCCCAGTGCCCCCCTATTCGTCCCCACCAGGTCCATCCCTAGTCCCCCTGCCCACACTGGAGGACACGGAAGATTTCGGCTCGTTCTCGGAAGATTTCGGCTCGCTCTCGGAGTCATCCCGCCAGCAGCCAGCACCAACACCGCCAGCACCTGCACCGACGTCACCACGATCACAGCGGAACGTTCGACCGCCGGTTCGGCTCAACCTGTGACCTGCTGACCAGATGGACTCTTGGTTTTCTTTGTTTGGACCCTCGTGTAAATAGCTCATCCTCTGTATTATAGCTAAACGTCACCCCCGCCGGACTCATTTTTTTTTTTTTTTTACAGGGGGTGAATGTGGTGATATAACCACTGTAGTGATGTGTACTTGCAGTAGGGGGATGTATGGCTGTACCTGTAATACAGGTTCCTCCGGTAAGACCCTGCCTGCTAGCTCCCACAGGGAGCTTGTGTATAAATATGCGTGTGAGTCACTCAGACCCTAGTCTACAGTTGCAGATGGAGGAATAGCATCGCACAGCAATAAAGCCTCTATTGTACTTGTCTCTCGTCTTTGAGTATAATTGTTAGCGCCACACCCCTATTAATAAACGCTAACACACTATAGCCCTTCTAGTGGCAACCTTCAGAGATCTGTGGACATGAACCCCAAGATCTCTCTTTTCCTCCACATTCCTCAGAACCCTGCCGTTGACCCTGTAATCCGCATTCAAATTTTTCCTACCAAAATGAATCACCTCGCACTTATCAGGGTTAAACTCCATCTGCCATTTTACGGCCCAGCTCTGCATCCTAACAATGTCTCTTTGCAGCCTACAACAGCCCTTCACCTCATCCACTACTCCACCAATCTTGGTGTCATCAGCAAATTTACTGACCCACCCTTCAGCCCCTTTCTCCAAGTCATTGATAAAAATCACAAATAGCAGAGGCCCCAGCACTGATCCCTGTGGTACACCGCTGGTAACTGGTCTCCAGTCTGAAAATTTTCCATCCACCACCTCCCTCTGTATTCTATGTGATAGCCAGTTACTTATCCAATTGGCCAAATTTCCCTCTATCCCACACCTCCTTACTTTCTGCATGAGCCGACCATGGGGAACATTATCAAACGCCTTACTAAAATCCATGTATACGACATCAACTACTCTACCTTCATCTACACACTTAGTTACCTCCTCAAAGAATTCAATCAAATTTGAGGGGCAAGACTTACCCCTCACAAATCCATGTTGACTATCCCGGATTAAGATGCATTTTTCCAAATGGTCATAAATCCTATCCCTCAGGACCTTTTCCATTAACTTACCGACTGCCTAAGTAAGACTAACTGGCCTATAATTACCAGGGTCATTCCTATTCCCTTTCTTGAACAGAGGAACAACATTCGCCACTCTCCAGTCCTCTGGCACTATCCCCGTGGACAATGAGGACCCAAAGATCAAAGCCAAAGGCTCTGCAATCTCATCCCTTGCCTCCCAAAGAATCCTTGGATATATCCCATCTGGCCCAGGGGACTTGTTGACCCGAAGGTTTTTCAAAATGGCTAACACATCTTCCCTCAGACGCACAGTAGCATTGTGAATAGCACAATCGCTTCACAGCTCCAGGGTCCCAGATTCGATTCCGTCTGTGCGGAGTCTGCACATCCACCCCGTGTGTGCATGGGTTTCCTCCAGGTGCTCCGGTTTCCTCCCACAGTCCAAAGATGTGCAAGTTAGGTGGATTGGACATGATAAATTGCCCTTAGTGTCCAAAATTGCCCTTAGTGTTGGGTGGGGTTACTGGGTTATGGGGATAGGGTGGAGGTATTGACCTTGTGTAGGGTGCTCTTTCCAGGAGCTGGTGCAGACTCGATGGGCCGAATGGCCTCCTTCTGCACTGTAAATACTATGATCTACCTTCCTCCTCCAGCCTACCTGCCTGAATCTCACACACATCCTGTACAGTGTGTGCAGGAGGGTTTTCTGAAACAGTATGTAGACAGGCCAACAAGGGGCGAGGCCACATTGGATTTGGTACTGGGTAATGAACCCGGCCAGGTGTTAGATTTAGATGTAGGTCAGCACTTTGGTGATAGTGATCACAACTCGGTTATGTTTACTTTAGCAATGGGCAGGGATAGGTATATACCGCAAGGCAAGAATTATAGCTGGGGGAAAGGCAATTATGATGCTATTCGGCAAGATTTAGGATGTATAGGATGGGGAAGGAAACTGCAGGGGATGGGTACAATCGAAATGTGGAGCTTTTTCAAGGAACAGCTACTGCGTGTCCTTGATAAGTATGTACCTGTCAGGCAGGGAGGAAGTTGTCGAGCAAGGGAACCGTGGTTTACTAAGGAAGTTGAAGCACTTGTCAAGAGGAAGAAGAAGGCTTATGTTAGGATGAGACATGAAGGCTCAGTTAGGGCACTTGAGAGTTACAAGTTAGCCAGGAAGGACCTAAAGGGAGAGTTAAGAAGAGCGAGGAGAGGACACGAAAAGTCGTTGGCGGATAGGATCAAGGAAAACCCTAAGGCTTTCTATAGGTATATCAGGAACAAAAGAATGACTCGAGTAAGATTAGGGCCAATCAAGGATAGTAGTGGAAAGTTGTGTGTGGAATCAGAGGAGATAGGGGAAGCGTTAAATGGATATTTTTCGTCAGTGTTTACACTGGAGAAAGACAATGTTGTCGAGGAGAACACTCAGGTTCAGTCGACCAGGCTAGATGGAATTGAGGTTCAAAAGGAGGAGGTGTTAGCAATTTTGGAAAATGTCAAAATAGATAAGTCCCCTGGGCCAGATGGGATTTATCCTAGGATTCTCTGGGAAGCCAGGGAGGAAATTGCAGAGCCTTTGTCCTTGATCTTTATGTTGTCTTTGTCGACAGGAATAGTGCCGGAAGACTGGAGGATAGCAAATGTTGTCCCCTTGTTCAAGAAGGGGAGTAGAGACAACCCTGGTAATTATAGACCTGTGAGCCTTACTTCGGTTGTGGGTAAAATGTTGGAAAAGGTTATAAGAGATAGGGTTCATAATCATCTTGAAAAGAACAAGTTGATTAGCGATAGTCAACACGGTTTTGTGAAGGGTAGGTCATGCCTCACAAACCTTATTGAGTTTTTTGAGAAGGTGACCAAACAGGTGGATCAGGGTAAAGTGGTTGATGTGGTATATAGGGATTTCAGTAAGGCGTTTGATAAGGTTCCCCACGGTAGGCTATTGCAGAAAATAAGGAAGTATGGGATTGAAGGTGATTTAGCGGTTTGGATCAGTAATTGGCTAGCTGAAAGAAGACAGAGGGTGGTGGTTGATGGCAAATGTTCATCCTGGAGTTCAGTTACTAGTGGTGTACCGCAAGGATCTGTTTTGGGGCCACTGCTGTTTGTCATTTTTATAAATGACCTGGAAGAGGGTGTAGAAGGATGGGTTAGTAAATTTGCAGATGACACGAAGGTCGGTGGCGTTGTGGATAGTGCTGAAGGATGTTATAGGATACAGAGGGACATAGATAAGCTGCAGAGCTGGGCTGAGAGGTGGCAGATGGAGTTTAATGCGGAAAAGTGTGAGGTGGTTCACTTTGGAAGGAGTAACAGGAATGCAGAGTACTGGGCTAATGGCAAGATTCTTGGTAGTGTAGATGAACAGAGAGATCTCGGCATCCAGGTACATAAATCCCTGAAAGTTGCCACCCAGGTTAATAGGGCTGTTAAGAAGGCATATGGTGTGCTAGCCTTTATCAGCAGGGGGATTGAGTTTCGGAGCCACATGGTCATGCTGCAGCTGTACATAACTCTGGTGCGGCCGCACCTGGAGTACTGCGTGCAGTTCTGGTCACCACATTATAGGAAGGATGTGGAAGCTTTGGAAAGGGTTCAGAGGAGATTTACTAGGATGTTGCCTGGTATGGAGGGAAGGTCTTACGAGGAAAGGCTCAGGGACTTGAGGTTGTTTTCGTTAGAGAGGAGAAGGCTGAGAGGTGACTTAATAGAGACATATAAGATAGTCAGAGGGTTAGATAGGGTGGACAGTGAGAGTCTTTTTCCTCGGATGGTGATGACCAACACGAGGGGACATAGCTTTAAATTGAGGGGTGAGAGATATAGGACAGATGTCAGAGGCAGTTTCTTTACTCAGAGAGTAGTAGGGGTGTGGAACGCCCTGCCTGCAACAGTAGTAGACTCGCCAACTTTAAGGGCATTTAAGTGGTCGCTGGATAGACATATGGATGAAAATGGAATAGTGTAGGTCAGATAGTTTCACAGGTCGGCGCAACATCGAGGGCCGAAGGGCCCGTACTGCGCTGTAGTGTTCTATATTCTATATTCTATCCTCAAAAACATGGCCTCTCTCCTTGGTGAACACTGAAGAAAAGTATTCATTCAATGCCTCTCCTATCTCTTCTGACTCCATGCACAAGTTCCCACTACTATCCTTGACCGGCCCTAACCTCACCCCGGTCATTCTTTATTTCTGACATAAGAGTAAAAAGCCTTGGGGTTTTCATTAATCCGACCCGTCAAGGACTTCTCATGCCCCCTCCTAGCTCTCCTAAGCCCTTTTTTTCAGCTCATCCCTTGCTACCTTGTAACCCTCAAGCGACCCAACTGAACCTTGTTTTCTCATCCTTACATACGCTTCCTTTTCCCTCTTGACAAGACATTCAACCTCTTTTGTGAACCATGGTTCCCTCACACGGCCATTTCCTCCCTGCCTGACAGGGACATACCTATCAAGGACACGCTTGTTCCTTGAACAAGCTCCACTTTTCATTTGTGCCTTTCCCTGACAGTTTCTGTTCCCATCTTATGCTCCCTAATTCTTGCCTAATCACATCATAATTACCCCTCCCCCAATTATAAACCTTGCCCTGCCGTATGGCCCTATCCCTCTCCATTGCAATAGTGAAAGACACCGAATTGTGGTCACTATCTCCAAAGTGCTCTCCCACAAACAAATCTAACACTTGGCCCAGTTCATTACCCAGTACCAAACCCAATGTGGCCCCCCCTCTTGTCGGCTTATCCACATATTGTGTCAGGAAACCCTCCTGCACACACTGTACAAAAACTGCCCCATCCGAACTGTTCGACCTATAGAGGTTCTAATCAATATTTGGAAAGTTAAAGTCACCCATGACAACTACCCTGTGACTATTATGGAATATTATCCTTTGTAATAAGAGGAGTTAAACATGAAAGGGAGGTGCTTATCTTCAGTTATGCAGGACAGGCTGGGTCTGTTTCCACTGCAGTTTAGACGAGTGAGGGGTGATTGAAGTTGAAAAGATTCTAAACGGTCTCAACAAGGTGGACGTAGAAAGGATGACGAGTCTTTTGGGCTAGTCTAGAACCAGGGGGACTGTTTGTAAATTAGAGGTTGCCCTTTCTGGCAGAGGAGGAGGAGAAATGTTCTGATGTTTCTGCGACTTTAGAACTCGGCCTCAGAAGGTGGTGGAGGTCAGGGGTCAGTGAATATTTTTAAGGTGGAGGTAGATTGATTTTTGTTGCGCAAAGGAATCAAAGAAGGGTGTTAACGGTCTACTTCTGCTCCTATTTCATAGGTGCGTATGAGTCCGTGTGACTATTCAAGAACAGACTTGAAACATTAACTGAGTGACTGCACAGACGCTGTCAGACCTGATGAGATCTGTTTCAGATCTCCAGTATTTTGCTTTGATCACAGGTTAGATTGTTTCAAATGGTCCATTCAAGGTACTAGAGACATTTTTTGAAGTTAACCAGGCTACAGAAACAGTAAGAAGTCTTACAACACCAGGTTAAAGTCCAACAGGTTTCTTTGAAATCACTAGCTTTTGGAGCATAGCTCCTTCCTCAATGCTACAGAAAGGCACATAGATACATAGAAGATCGGAGCAGGAGGAGGCCTTTTGGCCCTTCGAGCCTGCTCCACCATTCATCACCATCATGGCTGATCATCCAACTCAATAGCCTAATCCTGCTTTCTCCCCATAGCCTTTGATTCCATTCTCCTCAAGTGCTATATCCAGCCGCCTCTTGAATATATTCAATGTTTTAGCATCAACTACTTCCTGTGGTAATGAATTCCACAGGCTCACCACTCTTTGGGTGAAGAAATGTCTCCTTATCTCTGTCTGAAATGGTTTACCCTGAATCCTCAGGCTGTGACCCCTGGTTCTGGACACACCCATCATTGGTAACATCTTCCCTGCATCTACCCTGTCCAGTTGCTGATACTCGAGAGAGAGAGAGAGAGCCTGCAAGGGGGAAACTGTTCCACCTGGTGTCCATACCTGACCATTTTTCACCGAGCTCACAGTGAAATTGGGGGCGCAGATTGGTGGGCAGCGATCTTTGCAGTCTGGATGGGTCACCACATTACAGCGACGACACTTCAAAGCCATTCTCCCAAATCTGATCCGTTTCCCACAGGGAACGCACGCCTCCGGCATAATGATCTGAGGGACAAGAAAAGGTAACTTCAAACAACGCACGACCTACAGCTCACTGACCAAGGCAAAGGAATGACCCAATTAAAACTGGCACTGTGGCGTGGGAGAGACCAGGGGGCAGTATTTCACACGGCCCTATCCGCCCCTTCCCCACCAACCCCCCGTCAGTCCCTCCACCCTCCCCCGCTATTTGATAAGATCCTGACTGATCTGACTGTGATCCGAGCTCTTCCCCTGATTTCCAATGTCTGGGATGGTATTTGTATCCCCGATAGTGACCTGCCATTTCCTTATTCTCCATTATTAATTCTCTATCTTTACTCCCTGAACGATTATCACTCTCTTTCCTATTTTCCTCTTTAAATAGCTGTAGAAATTCTTACCATCTCTTTAGATTTCTGGCTAGCTTTTTCTCATTCTCCAATTTCCCCCTATGTTATAAATCTTTTAGTTCTTTTTTGCTATTCTTTATATTCTCTCCAACCATTTGATCTTCCATTAACCTTTGGAAAATTCTGTATTTTTGTTTAAATTTCAGATCAAACTTCTTTCATTCTGTAGAGATGCATGTCTCTCACATTTATTTGTTTCAATAAAAAACATCGTACTAAATTCCCCGAAACTTCAGTAGATACAGGCCCACCTTTTCTAAGATAAGCCCCTCACCCCAGGGATTAGTTGAGTGAACGTTCTCTGTTCTGCTTCCAACACTTATATACGCTTTCAAATAACAAGTTCAAAACTGTACTCCGTATTCCAGAATTGGCCTCACCAAGGCCCAGTACAGCTGCAGTACCCCTGACGCATGTGATCTACATAAATGATCTGGAGGAAGGTATAGGTGGTCTGATTAGCAAGTTTGCAGATGATACTAAGATTGGTGGAGTTGCAGATAGAGAAGAGGACTGTCAGAGAATACAGCAAAATATAGATAGATTGGAGAGTTGGGCAGAGAAATGGCAGATGGAGTTCATCCAGGCAAATGCGAGGTGATGCATTTTGGAAGATCCAATTCAAGAGCGGACTATATGGTCAATGGAAGGGTCTTGGGGAAAATTGATGTACAGAGAGATCTGGGAGTTCAGGTCCATTGTACCCTGAAGGTGGCAATGCAGGTTGATAAGAGTGGTCAAGAAGGCATACAGCATGCTTGCCTTCATCGGACGGGATATTGAGTACAAGAGTCGGCAGGTCATGTTACAGTTGTATAGGACTTTGGTTAGGCCACATTTGGAATACTGCGTGCAGTTCTGGTCACCACATTACCAGAAGGATGTGGATGCCTTGGAGAGGGTGCAGAGGAGGTTCACCAGGATGTTGCCTGGTATGGAGGGTGCTAGCTATGAAGAAAGGTTGAGTAGATTAGGATTGTTTTCATTGGAAAGACGGAGGTTGAGGGGGGACCTGATTGAGGTCTACAAAATTATGAGAGGTATGGACAGGGTGGATAGCAACAAGCATTTTCCAAGAGTGGGGGTGTCAGTTACAAGGGCTCACGATTTCAAGGTGAGAGGGGGAAAGTTTAAGGGAGATGTGCGTGGAAAGTTTTTTACGCAGAGGGTGGTGGGTGCCTGGAACGCTTTGCCAGCGGAGGTGGTAGAGGCGGGCACGATAGCATCATTTAAGATGCATCTAGACGGGTATATGAATGGGCGGGGAACAGAGGGAAGTAGATCCTTGGAAAATAGGCGACAGGTTTAGATAAAGGATCTGGATCGGCGCAGGCTGGGAGGGCCGAAGGACCTGTTCCTGTGCTGTAATTTTCTTTGTTCTTTGTTCATAGTAACAGCCGTATACACCATCTGTACCACCATTTATAAAGGGGAAATCAGAGTAAGAAACACCTTTGATTACGGGTGGATAGTGAGCGGGGAAATTCGGGCAGTTCAAATAATCCCCTAGTCCATAACACCCTCCTACAAGTGTAATCGTAACATGTACTGGGCCTGAGATACCGTTTGGAAATGCAAGTACACAAGCTCCTCTTTATCTGCCCTGCTTGCTACTTCCTCAAAACTCAGATTCATTAAACACAAGACCCCCTTCACCAGCAATGTCCATTATGCCTCATCACATCATGACTCGAACCATAGGTTTTCCCTGTGACAGACTAACAGGCCCTTAATTTCCTGATTTCTGACCCTCTCGTCTCTTGAAGAAACATTACATTAGCTTGTGTCTTTCCCAATCGGCCAATTAAGAGTGTGTGTCCTTTTACCGTTTTAGAGACAAAGATATGTGGTCTGGTTTGGGCCGTGTTCCCTGGGGTTGTGAATGGATCTGGAGATGGTGCTTCTGGAAGAGCTTGGTCAGTCACCAGGGTTTGCTGGTTTCCTGCAATGCAGTCCTCTGGGATCTGCTCTGTAACAGAAGGGACACAAAGTCATCGAGCTTCCCTCAATATTGTCGTTGGGCAAATCTCAGCACAAACGATACAGGTCACAGGTCATTCCTGTGGACGACCAAACCTCGGGATCTTTCTTTGCAATCAGCGAAACACTTATCAGTTCCTGGGAGCTGGGTGGAGTGGCTCAGATTACAAAGTAAAGTTTTGCCTGCAAGCTGTGATTGCGAAAAGCAATAATATCCCAAATTTCATTGCTATTCATGTTGTGAGCTGTGAGAACCACGGGCAGGATTCTCCAATCCTGAGGCTAAGTGTTGACGCCGTTGTAAACACCGTCGCGTTTTACACCCGGCATCAACAGGCCCCCAGGAGCAGGGATCCTGCCCCGCACAGGTGGGCAGCACGGTACCGGAGAGCCTCGCACTGCTCCAGCTCCAGGGGGCAGCACGGCAACGGAGAGCCTCGCGCTGCTCCAGCTGCTGATACCGGCATCAATAGAAAATAGAAATAGGAAATGGCTTATTGTCACAAGTAGGCTTCAATGAAGTTACTGTGAAAAGCCCCTAGTCGCCACATTCCGGCGCCTGTCCGGGGAGGCTGGTACGGGAATCGAACCGTGCTGCTGGCCTGCTTGGTCTGCTTTCAAAGCCAGCGATTTAGCCCAGTGAGCTAAACAAGCCCCTAAACGGGCGCCACGGGTCTGCGCATGCGGCTGCGACCCCGCGGAGCTTCCTTCTCCGCGCCAGTCCCAACGCAACATAGCGCAGAGCTACAGGGGCCCGGCACGGACTAAAGGAGGCCCCAACTAGGAGAAGCCGGCCCGCCGATCGGTAGGCCCTGATCGGAGGCCAGGCAACGCTGGAGGCCCCCCACGCCCCCGTGTAGAGCCCCGACTGGCGCCGTGCCAACGCCAATGGCGCCGATTCTCCGGTGACCGGTAACCGGAGAATCGGTTGGACCGGCGTCACGTGAATCACACCCACCCCCGCCAATTCTCAGACACGGCCCGGGGTCAGAGAATCCCGCCCAACATTTCTGTTTCAGGTCAACCTATTCTGAAGGGGTGAGGTGGTGGTGGGAATTGAAGATAAAATAAACATCCTGTGAGCCTTGTGAAAGTATGTCCTCCAATGGAGATCAGAGGTATGACCGGGAGGGGTGTGCGAGGGGGTTCCAGAGTCGGCGAGAGGCCGGAAGGGGGTTCCAGAGTCGGCGAGGGGCCGGGAGGGGGTTCCAGAGTCGGCGAGGGGCCGGAAGGGGATCCAGAGTCGGCGAGGGGCCGGAGGGGGTTCCAAAGTCGGCGAGGGGCCGGAGAGGGTTCCAGAGTCGGCGAGGGGCCGGAGGGGGTTCCAGAGTCGGCGAGGGGCCGGAGGGGGTTCCAGAGTCGGCGAGGGGCCGGAGGGAGTTCCAGAGTCGGCGAGGGGCCGGAGGGGGATCCAGAGCCGGCGAGGGGCCGGAGGGGGTTCCAGAGTCGGCGAGGGGCCGGAGGGGGTTCCAGAGTCGGCGAGGGGCCCGGAGGGGGTTCCAGAGTCGGCGAGGGGCCCGGAGGGGGTTCCAGAGTCGGCGAGGGGCCGGAGGGGGGTTCCAGAGTCGGCGAGGGGCCGGAGGGGGTTCCAGAGTCGGCGAGGGGCCGGAGATGGTTCCAGAGTCGGCGAGGGGCCGGAGGGGGTTCCAGAGTCGGCGAGGGGCCGGAGGGGGTTCCAGAGTCGGCGAGGGGCCGGAGGGGGTTCCAGAGTCGGCGAGGGGCCGGAGGGGGTTCCAGAGTCGGCGAGGGGCCGGAGGGGGTTCCAGAGTCGGCGAGAGGCCAAAGGGGGTTCCAGAGTCGGTGAGGGGCCGGAGGGGGTTCCAGAGGCAGCGAGGGGCCGGAGGGGGTTCCAGAAACAGCGAGGGGGCAGAGGGTGTTCCAGAGTCGGCGAGGGGCCGGAGGGGGTTCCAGAGGCAGCGAGGGGGCGGAGGGGGTTCCAGAGGCAGCGAGGTGGCAGAGGTGGTTCCAGAGTCGGCGAGGGGCCGGAGGGGGTTCCAGAGGCGGCGAGGGGGCAGAGGGGGTTCCAGAAGCGGCGAGGGGGCAGAGGGGGTTCCAGAAGCGGCGAGGGGGCAGAGGGGGTTCCAGAAGCGGCGAGGGGGCGGAGGGGGTTCCAGAAGCGGCGAGGGGGCGGAGGGGGTTCCAGAGTCGGCGAGGGGCCGGAGGGGGTTCGAGAGTCGGCGAGGGGCCGGAGGGGGTACCAGAGTCGGCGAGGGGCCGGAGGGGGTTCCAGAGTCGGCGAGGGGCCGGAGGGGGTTCCAGATGCAGCGAGGGGCCGGAGGGGGTTCCAGAGTCGGCGAGGGAGCGGAGGGGGTTCCAGAGTCGGCGAGGGAGCGGAGGGGGTTCCAGAGTCGGCGAAGGGCCATAGGGGGTTCTAGAGTCGGCGAGGGGCCGGAGGGGGTTCCAGAGGTAGCGAGGGGGCAGAGGGGGTTCCAGAGGGAGCGAGGAGGCAGAGGGGGTTCCGGCAGGAGCGAGGGGCCGGATGGGGTTCCGGAGGGAGCGAGGGGCCGGATGGGGTTCCGGAGGGAGCAAGGGGCCGGATGGGGTTCCGGAGGGAGCAAGGGGCCGGATGGGGTTCCGGAGGGAGCAAGGGGCCGGATGGGGTTCCGGAGGGAGCGAGGGGCCGGATGGGGTTCCGGAGGGAGCGAGGGGCCGGATGGGTTTCCGGAGGGAGGGAGGAGGCAGAGGGGGTTCCAGAGGCAGCGAGGGGCCGGAGGGGGTTCCAGAGGCAGCGAGGGGCCGGAGGGGGTTCCAGAGGCAGCGAGGGGCCGGAGGGGGTTCCAGAGGCAGCGAGGTAGCAGAGGTGGTACCAGAGGCAGCGAGGGGGCAGAGGGGGTTCCAGAGTCGGCTAGGGGCCGGAGGGGGTTCCAGAGTCGGCGAGGGGCCGGAGGGGGTTCCAGAGTTGGCGAAGGGTCGGAGGGGGTTCCAGAGTCGGCGAGGGGCCGGAGGGGGTTCCAGAGATGGCGAGGGGCCGGAGGGGGTTCCAGAGATGGCGAGGGGCCGGAGGGGGTTCCAGAGTCAGCGAGGGGCCAGAGGGGGTTCCAGAGATGGCGAGGGGCCAGAGGGGGTTCCAGAGATGGCGAGGGGCCAGAGGGGGTTCCAGAGTCGGCGAGGGGCCGGAGGGGGTTCCAGAGGCAGCGAGGGGGCGGAGGGGGTTCCAGAGGCAGCGAGGTGGCAGAGGTGGTTCCAGAGATGGCGAGGGGCCAGAGGGGGTTCCAGAGTCGGCGAGGGGCCGGAGGGGGTTCCAGAGTCGGCGAGGGGCCGGAGGGGGTTCCAGAGTCGCCGAGGGGCCGGAGGGGGTTCCAGAGTCGGCGAGGGGCCGGAGGGGGTTCCAGAGGCGGCGAGGGGCCGGAGGGGGTTCCAGAGATGGCGAGGGGCCGGAGGGGGTTCCAGAGTCGGCGAGGGGCCAGAGGGTGTTCCAGAGATGGCGAGGGGCCGGAGGGGGTTCCAGAGTCGGCGAGGGGCCAGAGGGGGTTCCAGAGATGGCGAGGGGCCAGAGGGGGTTCCAGAATCGGCGAGGGGGCAGAGGGGGTTCCAGTTTCGGCGAGAGGCCAAAGGGGGTTCCAGAGTCGGCGAGGGGCCAAAGGGGGTTCCAGAGGCAGCGAGGGGCCGGAGGGGGTTCCAGAAACAGCGAGGGGGCAGAGGGTGTTCCAGAGTCGGCGAGGGGCCGGAGGGGGTTCCAGAGTCGGCGAGGGGGCGGAGGGTGTTCCAGAGGCAGCGAGGGGGCGGAGGGGGTTCCAGAGGCAGCGAGGGGGTGGAGGGGGTTCCAGAGTCGGCGAGGGGCCGGAGGGGGTTCCAAAGGCAGCGAGGGGGCAGAGGGGGTTCCAGAGGCAGCGAGGGGGCAGAGGGGGTTCCAGAGTCGGCGAGGGGCCGGAGGGGGTTCCAGAGGCAGCGAGGGGGTGGAGGGGGTTCCAGAGTCGGCGAGGGGCCGGAGGGGGTTCCAAAGGCAGCGAGGGGGCAGAGGGGGTTCCAGAGGCAGCGAGGGGGCAGAGGGGGTTCCAGAGTCGGCGAGGGGCCGGAGGGGGTTCCAAAGGCAGCGAGGGGGCAGAGGGGGTTCCAGAGGCAGTGAGGGGGCAGAGGGGGTTCCAGAGGCGGCTAGGGGCCGGAGGGGGTTCCAGAGACAGTGAGGGGGCAGAGGGGGTTACAGAGGCAGCGAGGGAGCAGAGGGGGTTCCAGAGGCGGCTAGGGGCTGGAGGGGGTTCCAGAGACAGTGAGGGGGCAGAGGGGGTCCCAGAGGCACGGAGGGGGCAGAGGGGGTTCCAGAGGCAGCGAGGGGGCAGAGGGGGTTCCAGAGGCAGCAAGGGAGCAGAGGGGGTTCCAGAGGCGGCTAGGGGCTGGAGGGGGTTCCAGAGACAGTGAGGGGGCAGAGGGGGTCCCAGAGGCAGCGAGGGGGCAGAGGGGGTTCCAGAGGCAGCGAGGGGGCTGAGGGGGTTCCAGAGGCAGCGAGGGGGCAGAGGGGGTTCCAGAGGGAGCAGAGGGGGTTCCAGAGGGGGCGAGGGGCCGGAGGGGGTTCCAGAGGGAGGGAGGGGCCGGATGGAGTTCCGGAGGGAGGGAGGGGCCGGATGGAGTTCCGGAGGGAGGGAGGGGCCGGATGGAGTTCCGGAGGGAGCGAGGGGGCAGAGGGGGTTCCAGAGGGAGGGAGGGGCCGGATGGAGTTCCGGAGGGAGGGAGGGGCCGGATGGAGTTCCGGAGGGAGGGAGGGGCCGGATGGAGTTCCGGAGGGAGCGAGGGGGCAGAGGGGGTTCCAGAGGCAGCGAGGGGGCAGAGGGGGTTCCAGAGGCAGTGAGGGGGCAGAGGGGTTCCAGAGGCGGCTAGGGGCCGGAGGGGGTTCCAGAGACAGTGAGGGGGCAGAGGGGGTTACAGAGGCAGCGAGGGAGCAGAGGGGGTTCCAGAGGCGGCTAGGGGCTGGAGGGGGTTCCAGAGACAGTGAGGGGGCAGAGGGGGTCCCAGAGGCACGGAGGGGGCAGAGGGGGTTCCAGAGGCAGCGAGGGGGCAGAGGGGGTTCCAGAGGCAGCAAGGGAGCAGAGGGGGTTCCAGAGGCGGCTAGGGGCTGGAGGGGGTTCCAGAGACAGTGAGGGGGCAGAGGGGGTCCCAGAGGCAGCGAGGGGGCAGAGGGGGTTCCAGAGGCAGCGAGGGGGCTGAGGGGGTTCCAGAGGCAGCGAGGGGGCAGAGGGGGTTCCAGAGGGAGCAGAGGGGGTTCCAGAGGGAGCGAGGGGCCGGATGGGGTTCCAGAGGGAGGGAGGGGCCGGATGGAGTTCCGGAGGGAGGGAGGGGCCGGAGGGAGTTCCGGAGGGAGGGAGGGGCCGGATGGGGTTCCGGAGGGAGCGAGGGGGCGGAGGGGGTTCCAGAGGGAGGGAGGGGCCGGATGGAGTTCCGGAGGGAGGGAGGGGCCGGATGGAGTTCCGGAGGGAGGGAGGGGCCGGATGGAGTTCCGGAGGGAGCGAGGGGGCAGAGGGGGTTCCAGAGGCAGCGAGGGGGCAGAGGGGGTTCCAGAGGCAGCGAGGGGGCGGAGGGGGTTCCAGAGGCAGCGAGGGGGCAGAGGGGGTTCCAGAGGCAGCGAGGAGGCGGAGGGGGTTCCAGAGTCTGCGAGGGGCCGGTGGGGGTTCCAGAGGTGCGAGGGGGCAGAGGGGGTTCCAGAGGGAGCAAGGGGGCAGAGGGGGTTCCAGAGGCAGCGAGGGGGCAGAGGGGGTTCCGGAGGCAGCGAGGGGGCAGAGGGGGTTCCGGAGGCAGCGAGGGGGCAGAGGGGGTTCCAGAGGCAGCGAGGGGGCCGGTGGGGGTTCCAGAGGCAGCGAGGGGGCAGAGGGGGTTCCAGAGGGAGCGAGGGGGCAGAGGGGGTTCCAGAGGGAGAGAGGGGGCAGAGGGGGTTCCGGAGGGGGCAGAGGGGGTTCCAGAGGGAGCGAGGGGGCAGAGCGGGTTCCGGAGGCAGCGAGGGGGCAGAGGGGGTTCCAGAGGGAGCGAGGGGGCAGAGGGGGTTCCTGAGGGAGCGAGGGGGCAGAGGGGGTTCCAGAGGGAGCGAGGGGGCAGAGGGGGTTCCAGAGGGAGCAAGGGGGCAGAGGGGGTTCCAGAGGGAGCGAGGGGGCAGAGGGGGTTCCAGAGGGAGCGAGGGGCTGGATGGGGTCCCGGAGGGAGCGAGGGGCCGGATGGGGTTCCAGAGGGAGCGAGGGGGCAGAGGGGGTTCCAGAGGGAGCAGAGGGGGTTCCAGAGGGAGCGAGGGGCCGGATGGGGTTCCAGAGGGAGGGAGGGGCCGGATGGAGTTCCGGAGGGAGGGAGGGGCCGGATGGAGTTCCGGAGGGAGGGAGGGGCCGGATGGAGTTCCGGAGGGAGCGAGGGGGCAGAGGGGGTTCCAGAGGGAGGGAGGGGCCGGATGGAGTTCCGGAGGGAGGGAGGGGCCGGATGGAGTTCCGGAGGGAGGGAGGGGGCGGAGGGGGTTCCGGAGGGAGCGAGGGGGCAGAGGGGGTTCCAGAGGCAGCGAGGGGGCAGAGGGGGTTCCAGAGGCAGCGAGGGGGCGGAGGGGGTTCCAGAGTCTGCGAGGGGCCGGTGGGGGTTCCAGAGGTGCGAGGGGGCAGAGGGGGTCCCAGAGGCACGGAGGGGGCAGAGGGGGTTCCAGAGGCAGCGAGGGGGCGGAGGGGGTTCCAGAGTCTGCGAGGGGCCGGTGGGGGTTCCAGAGGTGCGAGGGGGCAGAGGGGGTCCCAGAGGCACGGAGGGGGCAGAGGGGGTTCCAGAGGCAGCGAGGGGGCAGAGGGGGTTCCAGAGGCAGCGAGGGGGCAGAGGGGGTTCCGGAGGCAGCGAGGGGGCAGAGGGGGTTCCGGAGGCAGCGAGGGGGCAGAGGGGGGTTCCAGAGGCAGCGAGGGGGCCGGTGGGGGTTCCAGAGGCAGCGAGGGGGCAGAGGGGGTTCCAGAGGGAGCGAGGGGGCAGAGGGGGTTCCAGAGGGAGCGAGGGGGCAGAGGGGGCTCCGGAGGGGGCAGAGGGGGGTCCAGAGGGAGCGAGGGGGCAGAGCGGGTTCCGGAGGCAGCGAGGGGGCAGAGGGGGTTCCAGAGGGAGCGAGGGGGCAGAGGGGGTTCCTGAGGGAGCGAGGGGGCAGAGGGGGTTCCAGAGGGAGCGAGGGGGCAGAGGGGGTTCCAGAGGGAGCAAGGGGGCAGAGGGGGTTCCAGAGGGAGCGAGGGGGCAGAGGGGGTTCCAGAGGGAGCGAGGGGCTGGATGGGGTCCCGGAGGGAGCGAGGGGGCAGAGGGAGCGAGGGGCTGGATGGGGTTCCGGAGGGAGCGAGGGGCCGGATGGGGTTCCGGAGGGAGCTGAGGGCTTTGGGGATGGAGGAGATTACAGGGAAAGGAGGGGAGGTTGTGGAGGGAGTTGTAAAGAAGCTGAGAAGTTGAGGTATTGCTGGAGCAGAGGTCAGTGCAGGTCAGTAAGCAGAGGGAGGTGGGTGAACAGGAAGCAGTGCTACCATACCCCCTCTGACCCACAAACCTGCCAACCGGGGTTGTAGCTTGTTGCTGTCAGCACGCCGTCGGCGGACCAGCTCCCTCGGGGAGTCTGAGCGAATCTCACACTCACTTCCTGTTCTACTGTCCACTGTGTCGCTGTCCTGGAATCAACAGAAAGACAGATGATACTGGCATTTCTATGGCACCTTTCAGCATTTCGAAAGTGTTTACAGCCAACTAAAGGCAGTGACATTGTGGTATTGTCACGAGGCCAGTAATCCAGAGACCCAGGATAATGTTCAGGGGACCCGCGTTCAAATCCCACCACGGCAGGCGATGGGATTAAACTCAATCTGCAATTGTCGTAAAACCCATCTGGGTCACTAATGTCCTTTAGGGAAGGGAATCTGCCGTCCTTACCCGGTCTGGCCTACATGTGACTCCAGACCCACAGCAATGTGACCGAGTGAGACACTCAGTTGAATTAAATCTCTACGGAAACACTAAAGGAATGAAGCCGGACGGACCACCCGGAATCGACCCAGGCACGGAAAGCCGGACGGACCACCCGGAATCGACCCAGGCACCGGAAACGACAACGGCAAACCCAGCCCTGCCCCCCAGCCCTGCCCCCCAACCCTGCCCCCCAGCCCTGCCCCCCAGCCCTGCCCACCAGCCCTGCCCCCCCAGCCCTGCCCCCCCAGCCCTGTCCCCCAGCCCTGCCCCCCAGCCCTGCCCCCCAGCCCTGCCCCCCAGCCCTGCCCCCAGCCCTGCCCCCCAGCCCTGCCCCCCCAGCCCTGCCCCCCAGCCCTGCCCCCCAGCCCTGCCCCCCAGCCCTGCCCCCCCAGCCCTGCCCCCCCAGCCCTGCCCCCCCAGCCCTGCCCCCCAGCCCTGCCCCCCCAGCCCTGCCCCCCCAGCCCTGCCCCCCAGCCCTGCCCCCCAGCCCTGCCCACCAGCCCTGCCCCCCAGCCCTGCCCCCCAGCCCTGCCCCCCAGCCCTGCCCCCCAGCCCCCCAGCCCTGCCCCCCAGCCCCCCAGCCCTGCCCCCCAGCCCTGCAACAACCTCCTTACTAACATCTGGGGGCTTGTCCCACAGACTGGTCAAGCCTGACATAGTCACACTCTCAGAATCAAACCTTACAGACAATGTCCCAGACCCACTATCCCCATCCCTGGGTATGGTCTGTATCACCGGCCGGACAGACCCAGCAGAGGTGGCCGGGGGCACAGTGGGATACAGCCGGGAAGGAGGTACCCTGGGAGTCGTCAACATCGACTCTGGACCCCATGAAGTCTCCTGGCTTCAGGTTAAACATGGGGAAGGAAACCTCCTGCTGATTACCACATACCGGCCACCATCAGCTGATCAATCAGTTACTCCTCCATGTTGGACACCACTTGGAGGAAGCACTGAGGGTGGCAAGGGCACAGAATATACTCTGGGTGGGGGACTTCAATGTCCATTACCAAGAGTGGCTGGGTAGCACCA
>NC_052147.1:287350760-287397801 GCF_902713615.1 Scyliorhinus canicula
CCCTCCTCCCTCCCTCCGTGTTGGTCCCTCCCTCTCCGTGTGGGGCCCTCCCTCCCTCCCTCCGTGGGCTCTTCCCTCCCTCCTTCCGTGTGTGGGCCCTTCTCCCTCCCTCCGTGTGGGGCCCTCCCTCCCTCCTCCGTGTGGGGCCCTCCCCCTCCCTCCGTGTGGGGCCTTCCCTCCCCTCCCTCCGTGTGGGCCCTCCCTCCCTCCCCTCGTGTGGGGCCCTCCCTCCCTCCCTCCGTGTGGGCCCTCCCTCCCTCCGTGTGGGCCCTCCCTCCCTCCGTGTGGGCCCTCCCTCCCTCCTGTACGGGCCCTCCCTCCCCCCTCCCTCCTACCGTCCGGGCCCTCCCCCCTCCCTCCGTGTGGGGCCCTCCCACCCCCTCCCTCCGTGTGGGGCCCCTCCCCCTCCCTCCGTGTGGGGCCCTCCCCCCTCCCTCCGTGTGGGGCCCTCCCTCCCTCCCTCCGTGTGGGGCCCTCCCTCCCTCCTCCCTCCGTGTGGGGCCCTCACTCCCTCCGTGTGGGGTCCTCCCCCCCTCCCTCCGTGTGGGGCCCTCCCTCCCTCCCTCCGTGTTGGTCCCTCCCTCCCTCCGTGTGGGGCCCTCCCTCCCTCCCTCCGTGTGGGCCCTTCCCTCCCTCCCTCCGTGTGGGCCCTTCCTCCCTCCCTCCGTGTGGGGCCCTCCTCCCTCCCTCCGTGTGGGGCCCTCCCCCCCTCCCGCCGTGTGGGGCCTTCCCTCCCTCCCTCCGTGTGGGCCCTTCCTCCCTCCCTCCGTGTGGGGCCCTCCCTCCGTGTGGGGCCCTCCCTCCGTGTGGGGCCCTCCCTCCGTGTGGGGCCCTCCCTCCGTGTGGGGCCCTCCCTCCGTCCCTCCGTGTGGGCCCTCCCCCCTCCCTCCGTGTGGGGCCCTCCCCCCTCCCTCCGTGTGGGGCCCTCCCTCCCTCCCTGGCCCTCCCTCCCTCCGTCTGGGGCCCTCCCCCCCCTCCCTCCGTCTGGGGCCCTCCCCCCCCCTCCCTCCGTCTGGGGCCCTCCCCCCCCCTCCCTCCGTCTGGGGCCCTCCCTCCCTCCCTCCGTCTGGGGCCCTCCCTCCCTCCCTCCGTGTGGGGCCCTCCCTCCCTCCGTGTGGGGGCCTCCCTCCCTCCGTGTGGGGCCCTCCCTCCCGCCCTCCGTGTGGGGCCCTCCCTCCGTGTGGGCCCTCCCTCCCTCCGTACGGGCCCTCCCCCCTCCCTCCGTGTGGGGCCCTCCCCCCCTCCCTCCGTGTGGGGCCCTCCCCCCTCCCTCCGTGTGGGGCCCTCCCCCCGTCCCTCCGTGTGGGGCCCTCCCCCCCTCCCTCCGTGTGGGGCCCTCCCCCCCTCCCTCCGTGTGGGGCCCTCCTCCCCTCCCTCCGTGTGGGGCCCTCCCCCCCTCCCTCCGTGTGGGGCCCTCCCTCCCTCCCTCCGTGTGGGGCCCCTCCCTCCCTCCCTCCTCCCTCCGTGTGGGGCCCTCCCTCCCTCCGTGTGGGGTCCTCCCCCCCTCCCTCCGTGTGGGGCCCTCCCTCCCTCCCCGTGTTGGTCCCTCCCTCCCTCCGTGTGGGGCCCTCCCCCCTCCCTCCGTGTGGGCTCTTCCCTCCCTCCTTCCGTGTGGGCCCTTCCTCCCTCCCTCCGTGTGGGGCCCTCCCTCCCTCCCTCCGTGTGGGGCCCTCCCCCCCTCCCGCCGTGTGGGCCTTCCCTCCCTCCCTCCGTGTGGGCCCTTCCTCCCTCCCTCCGTGTGGGGCCCTCCCTCCCTCCCTGTGTGGGGCCCTCCCCCCCTCCCCCTCCCGCCGTGTGGGGCCCTCCCCCCCTCCCGCCGTGTGGGGGCCCTCCCTCCCTCCCTCCGTGTGGGCCCCCTCCCTCCGTGTGGGCCCTCCCTCCCTCCCTCCGTGTGGGGCCCTCCCTCCCTCCCTCCGTGTGGGGCCCTCCCTCCCTCCCTCCGTGTGGGGCCCTCCCTCCCTCCCTCCGTGTGGGGCCCTCCCTCCCTCCCTCCGTGTGGGGCCCTCCCTCCCTCCCTCCGTGTGGGGCCCTCCCTCCCTCCGTGTGGGGCCCTCCCTCCCTCCGTGTGGGGCCCTCCCTCCCTCCCTCCCTCCCTCCCTCCCTCCGTGTGGGGCCCTCCCTCCGTGCGGGCACTCCCCCCCCCTCCCTCCGTGCGGGCCCTCCCCTCCCTCCCTCAGTGTGGGGCCCTCCCTCCCTCCCTCCGTGTGGGCCCTCCCTCCCTGCCTTTTTGAGTGCAGTCTGAATCAGCTGGGACAAAGCCCATTGAGCCACACACTGTTCCGGTTGTCAGGAGCAACATGACACAAACATCCCTCTCCAGCTTCACCATCAGAAAGAATTCTCAGATGCACAGGCCTTATGTCAGCTTTTCACACTGACACAACCTCCCCACCCTGCACTATTCCCAATCATTGGCCGGGAATCTCAGTCCCCGGAATGGCCATCCGGACACTCCAGAAACAGTTACCTTTCCAGTTGTGGAACTGAGACCATCCACAATCTGCTCAAAGGACTGTGAGCGGGATCTCCTGGGAAGGACAGGCGGGCGATCCACCAGAATACGACTGGATCGCTGGAAGAGAATCAAAGGAAGATCCAGGTTAACTGGCCCATCTCAGTCCCAGCCAAGAAAACGCACAGCAAGAGGCCAAATGTAGCTTTCCTACCCTCTTGTCCCGATTCTTCACTTTCACTGTCGACAAATTAATATCCTGCAGGGAGACAAAGACACGGATAAACCACTGGGTTCTCTCCCAGCAACACCCTTTCCAAGAATACCAACTGCCAGCAGAATATGGCACGCCAGCCCAATAGCCATAAACAAGACCCTCATCCCCCACCACAGCCTTTAAACCCCCCCCCCCCCCCACTCAGAGGAGACACAAGACGAGAGTAACACCAAAAAACCTGCCAGAAAGAGACATTCCCCCCTTGTGCCCTCACATAGAACTCAATACTCGCTGACCGACACCCCGGCTCGCTGACCACCGACACCCCGGCTCGCTGACCACCAAAACCCCCGGCTCACTGACCACCGACACCCCCGGCTCGCTGACCACCGACACCCCGGCTCGCTGACCACCGACACCCCCGGCTCGCTGACCACCGACACCCCCGGCTCGCTGACCACCGACACCCCGGCTCGCTGACCACCGACACCCCCGGCTCGCTGACCACCAACACCCCGGCTCGCTGACCACCGACACCCCCGGCTCGCTGACCACCAACACCCCCGGCTCGCTGACCACCGACACCCCCGGCTCGCTGACCACCGACACCCCGGCTCACTGACCACCGACACCCCCGGCTCGCTGACCACCGACGCCCCGGCTCGCTGACCACCGACGCCCCGGCTCGCTGACCACCGACACCCCGGCTGGCTGACCGCCGAGGCCCCCGGCTCGCTGACCACCGACACCCCGGCTCACTGACCACCGACACCCCGGCTCACTGACCACCGACTCCCCGGCTCGCTGACCGACACCCCGGCTCGCTGACCACCGACACCCCGGCTCGCTGACCACCGACACCCCCGGCTCGCTGACCACCGACACCCCGGCTCGCTGACCACCGACACCCCCGGCTCGCTGACCACCGACACCCCCGGCTCGCTGACCACCGACACCCCGGCTCGCTGACCACCGACACCCCGGCTCGCTGACCACCGACACCCCCGGCTCGCTGACCACCGACACCCCCGGCTCGCTGACCACCGACACCCCGGCTCACTGACCACCGACACCCCCGGCTCACTGACCGGCGATACCCCGGCTCGCTGACCACCGACACCCCGGCTCGCTGACCACCGACACCCCGGCTCGCTGACCACCGATACCCCCGGCTCGCTGACCGACTCCCCGGCTCGCTGACCACCGACACCCCGGCTCACTGACCACCGACACCCCGGCTCACTGACCACCGACACCCCGGCTCACTGACCACCGACACCCCCGGCTCGCTGACCACCGACACCCCGGCTCGCTGACCACCGACACCCCGGCTCGCTGACCACCGACACCCCGGCTCGCTGACCACCGATACCCCCGGCTCGCTGACCACCGACACCCCGGCTCGCTGACCACCGACTCCCCGGCTCGCTGACCGACACCCCGGCTCGCTGACCACTGATACCCTCGGCTCACTGACGGACACCCCTGCTCACTGCGGACACCCCAGCTCGCTGACCGATACCCCATCTCACTGACCACCGATACCCCGTCTCATTGACGGACACCCCGGCTCGCTGACCGATACCCCGGCTCACTGACCACCGATACCCCATCTCATTGACTACCGATACCCAGGCTCGCTGACCGATACCCTGGTTTACTGACCGATACCCCCTGCTCACTGACGGACACCCCGGCTTGCTGACCGATACCCCTGCTCACTGACCGATACCCCTGCTCACTGACCGATACCTCATCGCAGGTTCTGTCGTAGCTGATGCTGGAACAGGAGAAGTTGGAAGTCATTGTTTCATCAACAGTACGGAGTCTGGAAAAGAGACAGGAATTCAGACTGAGAGATGGAAGGTGCTGCATTTTACTAACGCCTCCACGTCAGGACATCCCTAAACACTAAATGAAATCAGATTTCTCATTATTTTAGTAGAGGACAGACAGTTAGCTCAGGCCAAAATTAACAACTTGGAATAATGACAATTGCTGGAAATGTACAGGAAACTGGGTTAACATTCAGCATCCATTAATGGGTGATTGACAGGTGTCCAAACAGATGTGGCAGAAACAGGTCGGTTGGGAGGATCAGGTACATATCTCAACGTCATTTTAATGGCATTTTTATTCATTAATGTAATGTGGATGTTGCTGGGCTGGGCCAGCATTTGTTGCCCGTCCCTAATTGCCCTTGACCCGAGTGTCTCGCTCGGCCATTTCAGAGTCAACCCCATCGCTGTGGGTCTGGAGTCACATGTAGGCCAGACCGGGTAAGGACGGCAGATTTCCTTCCCTAAAGGACATCAGTGACCCAGATGGGGTTTTATGACATCTACAATGGTTTCACGGTCATCTTTTAATTCTAGATTTTTATTGAACTCAAATTTCACCACCTGTGGGACTGGAACCTGGGTCTCCAGCCGGATTACCAGCTGAGTGACCACACCACTACACCACCACGTCCTAAACCCTTCAGAAAACAGCATGAGTTCTTTGTACTGGAGATGAAGATGTTGGTTGCAATAATAAAAGGAGGAACAGGAAGATTGCAGACTGATGCTTGAGAATTGTGGTCTGGTATCTGAAGTGATTGGCGACCACCAGGTTTGAACAACAACAGACTATTTATTAGGGTAGCTATAACAATGCACAGAGGGCTGGGATGTGCATCCGATGTTCAACAGCTCCAGGATTGATTCTGCCGGGGGCGTCTGCACTCAGTCCAGGATCCATGCGCTACGGTCCGATTGGCCGATCACGTGGCTCTATGAAACCCTGCTGCCTTAACTGGGCCAACAGGTACACCCTTCCCCAAATACACAAACTAAAAAAATTATTAGGCAGCGTCAATAATAAATATTCTTTAACGTCGCTGTCTATCTGGGCAGGTTGTTTCCACTGGCGGGTGACAGCAGAACTAGGGGACATAGCCTCAAAATAAGGGGAAGTAGATTTAGGACTGAGTTTAGGAGGAACTTCTTCACCCAAAGGGTTGTGAATCTATGGAATTCCTTGCCCAGTGAAGCAGTTGAGGCTCCTTCATTACATGTTTTTAAGGTAAAGATAGATAGTTTTTTGAAGAATAAAGGGATTAAGGGTTATGGTGTTCGGGCCGGAAAGTGGAGCTGAGTCCACAAAAGATCAGCCATGATCTCATTGAATGGCGGAGCAGGCTCGAGGGGCCAGATGGCCTACTCCTGCTCCTAGTTCTTATGTTCTTATGTTCCTCTTCCTCTGGGAGCGACGTAGCTCAGCAGATTGTGACCAACATTGCAGCGCATCTCGGTTGGATTCTGTGAATCCTAATTTTACCTCTTCAGTTCTAACTGGAACAATATCTGGTTCTTCTCCAGTCTGACTCACCTTTTCAGCTCCTGACTAACAGACACATTACCGTCAGTCCAATCGGAGTGGACTGCCCCACTGGTTTCTCAAAGTCACTCCCGTCTCCCTAAACTAGCCACCTGCCTTGTTTTGCTGTTGGCCTTTACCTCCACCTCATACAATGCCAGGCCCACTTCGCCATCACAACATCTGGACCAACTCAGTCCACTTCCAAAATTTATGACAATCACTGAATTGACTATTGAGAAAGTCCTCTCTCCCCCTAATACATTGCGATTCTTCTTCTCAACACATTGCCTCGACTCCACCCTCCGCATCGAATTTGGAAACTCCAGGCCCAACCTGAATCTCAGTTGGAGATACTCCAGTGGTCATATGTGTGATGGTTTGGACGGTACCGTGGGCAGCATGGTAGCACAGTGGTTAGCACTGTTACTTCACAGCTCTAGGGTAGATTCCCGGCTTGTGTCACTGTCTGTGTGAAGTCTGCACGTTCTCCCCGTGTGTGCGTGGGTTTCCTCCGGGTGCTCCGGTTTCCTCCCACAGTCCAAAGATGTGCGGGTTAGGTGGATTGGCCATGCTAAATTGCCCCTTAGTGTCCCAAAAGGTTAAGTGGGGGTTGCTGGGTTATGGGGATAGGGTAGATACTTGGGCTTCAGCAGGGTGATCTTTGTCAGGGCCGGTTCAGACTTGATGGGCTGAATGGCCTCCTTCTGCACTGTAAATTCATTGAAAACCGGAAAAGCCTCCATTCCTGAATAAACTAAACAAATCCACAATTGACAATGCTCTTGATCAGATGAATGGGGAGGTGGAATAATTAGAACAGTGCATGGATTTAATTCAATCTCTATTTTTATTTTCAATTCTAAATTCACTGACAATTTTGATTGTAAATGGGTGATTAAATGGGACATCAATTTATTAACCAACGACATCACTATGGAAGCTGCTCTAAAGCCTGAGCAGCAGAAGCTAAGGAAATCTTCTCCCACTGGCTCCGCTGTTTTGAGGCCGACCTCGACTCCTTGAAAGCGTCTCTCTCCGATGCCCTCAAGCTGCACATTCTCCACAGCCGGGTGAGCCACCGAATATCGGGTATGATTCAGGACGCGGCCACGTATGAAGCAGCGGTCGCGATCCTAAAGAGCCAGTTCGTGAAGCCCGTGGCTGAAGTGTTCACGCAGCACCTCCTCACTACCCGCAGTCAACGTGCCGAGGAAAATCGCTGGACGAATACCTAGAGAACCTTTTTCACATAGATCTTTTTAAAACACGTGGATTTCAAATTCAATCCCCTCACTTGTGATTTGGACAAGTGTGCTGTGGATTGTTAATTCAGTCTAATAATCACACCAGTGTGTCCACAAGAAACACACCCCAGTACTGGGTGGGATCAGAACAGGTCCATACCACAGACTGAGGCATGCACCCATGAGTCTGTGTTTGAAACAAAGGGGTGGTACAGTGCTGATGCTGTGGGACAAGCCATCCAGAGTCCCAGGCGCTAGTTAGAGGAGTTCAATTCTCACCATCCCATCAATAACCATGAAATCATCCATGTTTCACCAGCATTTTGCAGGGAAGGAAATGTGCCGTCCTTACCTGGTCTGGCCGAGAGGTGACTCCAGGTCCATGGCCCTGCGTCTGGGGTGGCAATCAAACCACGAGAAGAAAAAAAACTCTCTGTGGAAGTATGAGTAGTGGTTCAAGAAGGGGCTCATCACCACCTTCGAGGGAGGTGAGATGGACATTAACTGCTGGTCTCGTCAACAACGTCCAAGGTCAAAGAACAAAAACAAAACATATTCTCAGAGACTCCGAACAAATTCCACTTCACCTGCAGGAAATCCCTGCCGTCAGTGACTGGCGAGAGTCTCCAGAGACGACTATAGCCCCAGGGCCTGGGCCTGAAGTTAGTCACAAAATGGTAGGATGCTACTAAAATGAAATGGGCTTTTTTTGCACAAATGAAATCAAGTTGCCGTGTATTTTGCAAACAGTGTCTGTGCAGCAACTCAGGGAGGAAGGAAAAGGAATAGGGAACAGGGAGTTCTTTGCAATTAATACATTTAGTAGTCAAAGGTGCAGTGAGTGAGGAGGCAGTAGTTCAGTCACAGGTCGAGGTGTTTGAAGAAACGAGACCTATGAGTTTGTGCAAAAGATCATTTTCTTCATTGATGCGAAGACCACTCCCAAGTCTCGTGGGCTGGAATGTGTGGCTTGTTTTGACCAAGATTTATGGTTGTTCTTTGGGAAATGCGCTCAGTGGAACATAGAACATAGAACAGTACAGGCCCTTCAGCCCACGATTCTGTGCCAACCATTTATCCTAATCTAAGATCAACCTAACCTCCACCCCTTCAATTTGCTGTCCATGAGCCTGTCCAAGAGTCGCTTAAATATCTCTAATGACTCCACCACCTCTGCTGGCAGTGCATTCCACACACCCACCACTCTCTGTGTAAAGAACCTACCTCTGACATCTCCCCTACACCTTCCTCCAATCACCTTCAAATTATGTCCCCTCGTGACAGCCATTTCCACCCTGGGGAAAAGTCTCTGGCTATCCACTCTATCCATGCCTCTCATCACCTTGTACACCTCTATCAAGTCACCTCTCTGTCTTCTTCGCTCCAGTGAGAAAAGCCCTAGCTCCCTCAACCTTTCTTCATAAGACATGCCCTCCAGTCCAGGCAGCATCCTGGTAAATCTCCTCTGTACCCTCCCCAACGCATCCACATCCTTCCTATAATGAGGCAACCAGAACTGGACACACTATTCCAAGTGTGGTCTAATTAAAGCCTTATAAAGCTGCAGCAAACCCTCACGGCTCTTAAACTCAATTCCCCCTGTTAATGAAAGCCACCACAACCCCATCAACCTGGGTGGCAACTTTGAGGGATCTATGTACGTGGACCCCAAGATCCCTCTGTTCCGCCACACGTTCAAGAATCCTGCCTTTAACCCTATGTTCAGCATTCAAATTCGACCTTCCAAAATGAATCACTTCACATTTATCTAGGTTGAACTCCATCTGTCACTTCTCAGTCCAGCTCTGCATCCTGTCAATGTCCTGTTGCAACCTGCAACAACCCTCAGCACTATCTATAACTCACCCAACTCGTGTCATCGACAAATGTACTAACCCACCCTTCCACTTCCTCATCCAAGTCATTTATAAAACCCACAAAGAGCAGAGGTCCCAGAACAGATCCCTGCAGGACACCACTGGTCACCGACCTCCAGATGGAATACTTTCCATCCACTACCACTCGCTGTCTTCTTTCGGCCAGCCAATTCTGTATCCAGACAGCTAATTTCCCTGTATCCCATGCCCCCTAACTTTCTGAATGAGCCTACCATGGGGAACCTTATCAAATGCCTTACTGAATTCCACATACACCACATCCACTGCCCGACCTTCATCAATGTGTCTTGTCACATCCTCAAAGAATTCAGTGAGGATTGTGAGGAATGACCTGCCCCTCACAAAGCCATGCTGACTATCTTTAATCAAACTAATGTTTTTCTAAATAATCATAAATCCCATCTCTCAGAATCCTTTCCAATATTTTGTCCCCACAAACTGAAGACTGATGGGTCTGTAATTCCCAGGGATTTCCCTATTCCCTTTCTTGAACAGGGGAACAACAGTCGCTTCCCTCCAATCATCCGGTACTACTCCAATGGAGAGTGAGCAGAAGAACATCGCCAACGGCGCAGCAATCTCCTCCCTTGCTGCTTGTAGTAACCTTGGGTATATCCCGTCAGGCCCAGGGGACTTATGTATCCTGATGCTTTTCAAAATTTCCAGCACATCGTCCTTCTTCATATCAATCTGTTTGAGTCTTTTGACCTGGTTCACACTGTTCTCATGAGCAACAAAGTCCCCCTCTCTCTAGTGGAGTTGAGGATTACAGGAGAAGCAGATGTTTTGATAGTTTCCAGTCTTTGAGGGACCAAGTGCGTACTGTTAAGGTGCCAAAGTGTAAGATTGTGACTTGCATTACTTTAATAAATGCTTGTTCAATGAAAGAGAGGTTGGAGCCCTCACTGTCTCAGCAGGCATTTCAAATTACACCAAAACCAGTTTTTCACATTTGGACACTCGCACACACATCAGCGGGATTTATAACAGGAGCTCGGGATGGAAGGTCATTGTGCAGACTGTACCTGGCACGGGTCTTCCCCTCGGGCCCAGTGTGCCCTGTCAGCACCTGGAGGAGACTCCTCTGATCTTCATTCTGCAAGGCCATGCTTGAAACTTCACTCTTTAGTACATCATGGACCAAATGCAGCCTGCGTTCCTGGAGAGGGGAATAAAACACAGCAGAGAGGAAGGGAGACATTGGACCCAGGGCTCAGCAGTAGAATAAGGGGTCAGCCATCCAGGATGGACAGGGAAGGCAAGGGGCCACAAGGAAAGAAACTGCCCACAAGGACAGTGCTAATCTGTACCTCACCCACCAACTGCCACAGCCTGAACATATAACAAACAGGCCCCATTTAGAGGGGTGTAAAGAGATGAAAATGAAAATCGCTTTATTGTCACGAGTAGGCTTCAATTAAGTTACTGTGAAAAGCCCCTAGTCGCCACATTCCGGCGCCTGTCCGGGGAGGCTGGTACGGGATGGACCTGGTGGTGATTATTCAGAAATCTTGGATGGTAACAGCACAAGTTGACAAGGAGATTCAGTGAATGTGGTACTTTGATATGTAAATGAATTATACTTTGAGAAATCTGGTTTAGGGATAGTGTGACACCCACGCACTGGAAAGAGAGCAAGGACAATATCAGAGACTTCAGTGATGGGGAGAGTGAAGATAGGAGAGCCCTCCTCAAAGAGTAGATTCACCAGAGATTTTTCTCCATTTGGAAACTGGGTCAGTAACCAAAAATTATTATTTTATAAAAAATTATTCATTTGTGGGGCGTGGGCATTGCCGGCTGGGTCAGCATTTATTGCCCATCATGCTGTGCCTCAGGGATCGGTGCTGGGTCCACTGTTATATGTTCTATAAATTAATGATTTGGATGAGAATGTAGGAGGCATGGTTAGTAAGTTTGCAGATAGGGCAGCACGGTGGCCTAGTGGTTAGCACTGCTGTCTCAGCGCCGAGGTCCCAGGTTCGATCCCAGCTCTGGGTCACTGTCCGTGTGGAGTTTGCACATTCTCCCCGTGTTTGCGTGTGTTTTGCCCCCACAACCCAAAGATGTGCAGGGTAGGTGGATTGGCCATGCTAAATTGCCCCTTAATTGGAAAAAAATGAATTGGGTACTCTAAATTTTTTTTTAAAATGTAGAAATAATTTTTTATTTTTTTTTAAATGTTTGCAGGATGACACCAAGGTTAGTGGCACAGTGGACAGTGAAGAAGATTGCAACATGATCTTGACCAATTAGGGCGGTGGGCCAATGAATGGCAGATGGGGTTTAATTTGGATAAATGTGAGGTGATGCATTTTGGTAGATCGAATCAGGGCAGGACCTACTCAGTTAATGGCAGGGAGTTGGGGAGAGTTATGAACAAAGAGATCTCGGGGTACAGGTTCATAGCTCCTTGAAGGTGGAGCCGCAGGTGGACAGGGTGGTGAAGAAGGCATTCAGCAATGCTGGGTTTCATTGGTCAGAATATTGGATACAGGAGTTGGGACGTCTTGTTGAAGTTGTACAAGACATTAGTAAGATCACACATGGAATACTGTGTTCAGTTCTGGGCACCCTATTATAGGAAGGATATTGTTAAACTAGAAAGAGTGCAGAAGAGATTTACGAGGATGCTACCAGGAGTTGATGGTCTGAGTTATAAGGAGAGGCTGGATAGGCTGGGACTTTTTTCCCTGGAGCGTCGGAGGCTTAGGGGTGATCTTATAGAGGTCGGTAAAATAATGAGGGGCTTGGATAAGTTAGATAATCAACATCTTTTCCCAAAGGTAGAGGAGTCTAGAAGGTGAGAGGGGAGAGATACAAGAGAGACCAGAGGGGAGATTGTTTCACACAGAGGGTGGTGAGCATCTGGAACGGGCTGCCAGAGGCAGTGGTAGAGACGGGTACGAATTCTTCCTTTGAAAAGCAGTTAGATAGTTACATGGGCAGGGTGGGTATAGAGGGATATGGGCCAAATGCAGGCAAGTGGGACTAGCTTAGTGATAGAAACTGGGCAGCATGGACAAGCTGGGCCGAAGGGCCTGTTTCCGTGCTGTAAACATCTATGACTCTAATTACCCTCGAGGAGGCAGTTAAGAGTCAACCACATTGCTGTGGGTGTGGAGTCACATGTAGGCCAGACCAGGTTGGATTGGATTGGATTTGTTTATTGTCACGTGTACCGAGGTGCAGTGAAAAGTATTTTTCTGCGAGCAGCTCAACCAATCATTAAGTACATGGGAAGAAAAGGGAATAAAAGAAAATACATAATAGGGCAAGAGAAGATAAAAGAGAGAGGTTAGTAATAATGTTAGTTTTAGAATTAATTTTTAAAAGATTAGAACGAGTATAAGTTAAGTAAAAAGTGGATCTGTTGGTGAGAGCTCACAGAGAGTCGCCTCGCTTCGGCACCATCCTGGCCTCGCTAAGGATATTAATGACCCAGAGGGGTTTTTACAACAACGACGACGATGGTTTCATTCCAGATTTTTATTTAATTCAGATTTTACCATCCACAGTGGCAGGATTTGAATCTATGTTCCCAACGCAGTACTCTGGTCTCTGAATTACCAGTCCAGTGATAATACCGCTGTGCTGCCATCGCCTCAAGATCAGAAATTTATTCGTATATTATGTAGAGGGAAATGAGGAGAAAATTCTTCTTCACACACAGGTGAGTTACGAAGATTGGGAACGTACGGAGAACTTGGTGGAATTGGGTTCCATAGAAATGTTCAAAGAGCAAGTGGACATGGACCTGGTGAACTGGTTGGGTTACGAGGAGGAAGATTAATTGCATAAATCTTCCAAATTGCCAATAGCAAAAAGGCCAAAATACCTCCCTTCTACAATTCCAAAGGCAGTGAAAATTGTTTAATTGTCCACTATCATTAGGGATAGCGAGCAAAATTCGGCAATTCAGCCGCTCAAGCCTGCTCTGCCATTCAATCTGATCATGGCTGATCTCTTCCTGGTCTCAAACCCACCTCCCCACCTGTTCCCCGTAATTACTTTAACCAGTTATTTTTAATGAGAAATATATCTATCTCATTCACGGCTGGATGTGGCAGGACAGCAGAGCTTAGATCTGATGTGTTGGTTATGGAATCGCTCAGCTCTGTCTATTACTTGCTGCTTATGCTCTTTAACACACAAGTAGTCCCTGTGTTGTAGCTTCACCAGGTTGACACCTGGATGGGGGAAGGGCCTATTAACTCTAACATGCAGGTCAGTGACTCGGGGGCACAGATTTGAAGTGATTGGTAGCAGGGTTAGAGGGGAGATGAGGAACATGTTTTCACCCAGAGCGTTGAGGGGGGGTCAGGAACGCGCTGCCTGAAAGGGGAGGGGAGGCAGGAACCCTCAACTCATTGAAAAGGTGTCAGGATTTGCACCTCACATTCTGGACCCTGCAGAGCTGCAGACTCAATGCTGGAAAGCGGGACACAGACACGATGGGCCAAGTGGCCTCTTTCTGAGCTGTAAAGTTTCCGGGAACTTTCTGGGAAATGTCCTCACTCTCTGAATGACCCTCACAGCCTTCCTGAAGAGTGGTGACTGGAACTGGACATCATATTCTCGTCGGGGCTTAACCAGAGGTTTAATAACTCCCCCGTTTCGGTACTCTGATGTCTCTATTTCGGTTGGGCAAGATCCCATTTGCTAATCTCAATATATCCTGTCACCTTCAAAAGATCGATGCACGTGACCCCCAGTTCCCTCTGTCCCTGATAATTCTTTAGAACAATGGAATTCAGTCGATATTGCCTCTCCGTCAAAACACACTTCTTGGAATGAAATTCTATCTGCTCAGTCCGTGAGCTAATCCAGATTCTGTTGCTTCAGCTACTGATCAGCATTTCACTCAAAAAGCAGCGGTCCTATCACTTACCCTTGGGGAACAGCAGTGTCTACTATCCTTCTGTCTGAAATACAGCCACAAGACATAGGAGCAGAATTAGGCCACTCGGCCCATCGAGTCTGCTCCGCCATTCAACCATGGCTGATATTTTCCCATCCCCATTCTCCTGCCTACTCCCCATAACCCCTGATCCTCTTATTAATCAAGAACCTATCTATCTCTGTCCAAAAGAGACTCAGCGATTTGGCCTCCACAGCCTTCTGCGGCAAAGAGTTCCACAGATTCCCACCCTCTGGCTGAAGAAATTCCTCCTCATCTCTGTTTTAAAGGATCGTCCCTTCAGGGGCAGCAGGGTAGCATTGTGGTTAGCATAAATGCTTCACAGCTCCAGGGTCCCAGGTTCAATTCCCGGCTGGGTCACTGTCTGTGTGGAGTCTGCACGTCCTCCCCCTGTGTGCGTGGGTTTCCTCCGGGTACTCCGGTTTCCTCCCACAGTCCAAAGATGTGCGGGTTAGGTGGATTGGCCATGCTAAATTGCCCGTAGTGTCCTAATAAAAGTAAGGTTAAGGGGGGGGGTTGTTGGGTTATGGGTATAGGGTGGATACGTGGGTTTGAGTAGGGTGATCATGGCTCGGCACAACATTGAGGGCCGAAGGGCCTGTTCTGTGCTGTACTGTTCTATGTTCTATGTCTGAGATGGTGTCCTCTGGTTCTAGTTTTTCCTACAAGTGGAAACATCCTCTCCACATCCACTCTATCCAGGCCTCGCAGTATCCTGTAAGTTTCAATAAGGTCCCCCCCCCCTCATCCTTCTAAACTCCAACGAGTACAGACCCAGAGTCCTCAATCGCACCTCATATTGTGGTACTGAAAACAGCCCGAGAAAATACACATCGGCCAGGAACAGAAACGGTTTCATTCAGCCCTGGCTGGAATCGATACTGGCCATCTGCAAGAGCACCCACGTCAAATGCATAAACTTGTTATCGCTTGTGATTACCCACTCCAAAGAACAAGACCATGCCATGAATATGTAATTGATGCGACCATCAATTCACACGAGACGATTAGTAGAAGTGAACAGTGGTTTTAATCAGCTAGATCTGTGCCTGCCTGCGACTGCTCTGTACTGAGTGCCGCCTACAGGCTGCAGATCTATATACCACCCCCGAGGGGGCGGAGCCACAGGCGGAGCCCACAAGGGCATCAACATAATACAATACAATGTAATGCAATACACTGGTGAATGTTAGCAGTAATACATTCACAACATTCACCCCCTGTTAAAACATTGAAGTCCAGTGGGAGTGAAGTGGGCTCACAGATCGAATCTGTCCGGCGCCTTGATCGTTCGCTATGATCGCCTGAGCTCCGGCTTCGCTGCGGGCACGGGTGTTGAACTCGTCGCTGCGAGCACGGGTGTTGGGCTCGTTGACTCCGGGAGCGTGTCTTCTGGAGCTTCATTATGGTGGGTCACTGATGGGGGAAGGGAGGGGGGGGGGTAGGCCGTGAAGGGGCAGGAGCTGTGTTCAGTGTAGGGGGGGGGGGGGGGGGGGTAGGTGATGGTCTCTGGGGAATCAGCGGGTGCCAGATCCCAGAGGGAGTTTGTATCTTGTCGGCCGTCGCGGTGCGCCACGTAGGCATATTGAGGGTTGCCATGTAGGAGCTGGACCCTCTCGACCAGGGGGTCGGACTTATGGCTCCTCACATGCATCCGGAGGAAGACAGGACCCGGTGTTGACAGCCAGGATGGAAGCGAGATCCCGGAGGTGGACTTCCTGGGGAAGACAAATAGAGGGGGGTTGCGAGGGGGTCCCGTTCGTGGCTGTGCAGAGGAGCCACCGAATGGAGTGGAGTGCATCGGGGAGGACCTCCTGCCAGCGGGAAACCGGGAGACTTCTAGACCATAGGGACAGGAGGATGGCCTTCTAGACCATCGCGTTCTCCCTCTTCACCTGTCCGTTTCCCCGGGGGTTATAGCTGGTAGTCCTGCTCGAGGCAATGCCCTTACTGAGCAGGTACTGACGCAGCTCATCGCTCATAAACGAGGAGTCCCGGTCACTGTGGACGTAAGTGGGGAAACCGAACAGGGTGAAGGTGATGTGCAGGGCCTTAATCACAGTGGCCACAGTCATGTCGGGGCAAGGGGATGGCAAAGGGGAAACGGGAGCACTCGTCAACGACAGTGAGAAAATACATGTTGCAGTCAGTGGAGGGGAGGGGCCCTTTGAAATTGGCGCTGAGGCGCTCAAAAGGGCGTGAGGCCTTCACCAGGTGGGCCTTGTCTGGCCGATAGAAGTGCGGCTTACACTCCGCGCAGACTTGGCAGTCCCTGGTCATGGCCCTGACCTCATCGGTGGAGTAGGGCAGGTTGCGGCCTTGATGTAGTGGAGAAGCCGGGTGAACCCGGGTGGCAGAGGTCATTGTGGATGACCCGAAGTCGGCCATCCTGTGGGGTGGCGCATGTTCTGTGGGACAGGGCATCTGGGGGCTCGTTGACAGGACAATACACGGTATCGTAATTATAGGTGGAGAATTCAATTCACCACCTCAAGATTTTAGCATTCTTGATCTTGCCCCGCTGTGTGTTGTTGAACATGAAGGCTACCGACCATTAGTTGGTGACGAGGGTGAACCTCCTACCAGCCAGGTAGTGCCTCCAATGCCACACAGCTTCCACAATGGCTTGGGCTTCCTTTTCGACAGAGGAGTGTCGCATCTCTGAGGCATTGAGGGTGGGAGGAATAAAGGCCACGGGCCTGCCTGCCTGGTTAAGGATAGCGGCCAAGGCGACATCTGACGCGTCGCTCTCCACGTGCATCGCGGCCTTGGTAATGTCTGCCTTGATGCCGCCAGGCAAGCCTCAGTCATCTGGGGAAAGGTGGTGGCTTTGATAAGTGGACGGGCCTTGTCTGCATAGTTGGGGACCCACTGGGTATAATATTAAAAGAACCCCAGGCATATTTTCAGGGCCTTGGGGCAGTGGGGGAGGGAGAGTGGCAGGAGGGGGCGCAGGAGGTCAGGGTCGGGCCCTCGGACTCCGTTTTCCACAACATAGCCGAGGATGGCCAGTCAGGTTGTGCGGAAAACACATTTCTCCTTGTTGTAGGCGAGATTGAGTGTGTGGGCGGTTTGGAGGAACTTCTGAAGAAGGTTAGCGTCGTGGTCCTGCTGATCATGGCCACAGGTGGTGAAGTTATCCAAGTACGGGAACGTGGCCCGCAGCCCGCACTGGTCCACCATTCGGTCCATCGTTCTTTGAATGAAATGAAATGAAAATTGCTTATTGTCACGAGTAGGCTTCAAATGAAGTTACTGTGAAAAGCCCCTAGTCGCCACATTCCAGCGCCTGTTCGGGGAGGCTGGTACGGGAAGACTGAGACCCTATTGGTGACACCGAAGGGGGCCCTGAGGAAGTGGAAGAGGCGGCTGTCTGCCTCAAAGACAGTGTAGTGGCGATCTTCCGGGCGGATCGGAAGCTGGTGGTCTGCGGACTTCAGATCCACCGTGGAGAACACCTGGTAGTGTGCAATCTGATTCACCATGTCCGCTATCCGGGGAAGGGGGTACACATCGAGGTGCGTGTACCGATTTATGGTCTGGCTGTAGTCTACAACCATTCGGTTCTTTTCCCCGGTCCTGACAACCAGCACTTGGACTCTCCAGGGGCTATTACTGGCCTCGATCCCCTCCCTCAAGAGCCGCTGGACCTCCGACTTGATAAAAGTTCTGTAATAGGCACTGTACCGCCTGCTCCTGGTGGTGACCAGTTTACAGTCGGAGGCGAGGTTCGCGAAGAGCGAGGGGAGGGGCGACCTTGAGGGTCGCGAGGCAGCATACGGTGAGAGGGGCCCGCCGAACGTCAGGGTCAGGCTCCTGAGGTTGCACTGGAAATCCAGTCCTAACGAGAGAGGAGCGCAGAGATGGGGGAAGGACACAGAGTTTGAAATTGGCGTACTCGGCACCCTGTATCGCGAGGTTCGTGACACAGTACTCCCGGATCTGCACCGAATGTGATCCGGAAGGAGGGAGATTGGGATGCGGGGGAAATCTGGAGGGAGCAGCGCCTTACCGTGTCCGGATGGATGAAGCTCTCCGTGCTCCCGACAGGGCGTTTCGTGCCCATTCACCCGGACGGTTATCATCGAGTTCCTGAGGTGCTTGGGCCGTGACTGGTCGAGAGTGACAGCTCCAAGCTGTGGGTAGCCGGCGTGTTCGATGGTAGAGGGTGGTCCCAAGATGGCAGCCCCCAGTCGCACGTGTCAGGCGGCGTTGAAGATGATGGCAAAGATGGCGGCCCCCATGAGTCGGGTAGGGTTGAAGATGGCGGCCCCCACGGATAGCACGAGGCTGATGACGCGTCCGAAGGGGGCGGTGCCGGCAGCCACACTGCGGGGTCTGCCGGCCTGTGAATCTGGCCTGTGATTTTGGAACTTTGGGTCGGGCCAAGCAGACTTTGGCAAAGTTTCCTTTCTTGCCGCAGTGGCTACAGGTCGCGTTCTGAGCCGGGCAACGCTGCCCGAGGTACTGGTTCTGGCTGCAGAAATAGCAAGGATGCCCCCCCCGGGTTGGGCGGGCAGCTGCACAGCGCAGGCCTGGGACACCCTCGGGTCAGGCGATGGTCACGCCTCTGGCGCCCACGAGGGAACCGGTCGGGGGGAAAGCATTGAGGCTCTGGAAAGCTACTTCTATCGAAGTGGACAGTTTTACCGTCTCTGCTAGGTCGAGAGTACCCTTTACGAGCAGGCGCAGTCTGACATAGTTGGACCGGACTCCAGCCACATAGGTGTCCCGGATGGTGAGTTCCATGTGCTGCAAGGCCGTGACGTCCTTGTAATTGTAGTTTCGAGCGAGTACCCTCAGGTCGTGTATGTATTCCTCCAGCGATTCCCCGGGGCGTTGATGACCTGTGGCGAGGAGATGCTGCGCGAATACTTCGTTCACCGGCCTCATGTAATGTCTTTTCAGGATCGCGACCGCGTCTGCGTACGAGGCCGCGTCTTCGATTAGTACGGAGATTCTGTGGGTTACCCGGGCGTGGAGGAGACTCAGCTTCTGTGCCTCGGTGATGGTGCGCGAGGAGGAGGCGGCGAGGTAGGCCTCAAAGCAGCGGAGCCAGTGTGAAAAGATTTCTTTGGCTTCAGCTGCTTATGGGTCGAGTTCCAGTCGATTCGGTTTGAGGGCTGCTTCCATAGCGATATCAGAGCTTATTAAATTGATGCAACCATCAATTCACACGAGACGAAGAGTTGAAGTGAACAGTGGTTTTAATCAGCTAGATCTGTGCCTGCCTGCGACTGCTCTGTACTGAGTGCCGCCTACAGGCTGCAGATTTATATACCACTCCCGAGGGGGCGGAGCCTCAGGCGGAGCCCACAGGGGCATCAACATAATACAATACAGTGGTGAATGGTAGCAGTAATACATTCACCACAGTAACAAACTTCCGGGCACAGGTGATCAACTTTGCAGCAAGACAAGGCTCGGACAAAAGAAGCCGTCAGACTCCTCATGATCTGATGGCTGGTCAGACAAGGGGAGTTTCAGAGGACAATGGGCCTCGATTGAATCACCATGGATAAACAGGAGTATCCTGCCTTTCCCGTTAACCAGTGGGGTCTAGCTAGGACAATGGTCAGTGGTGGGCGTATACAGATAACTCAATCCAAACTTCCCAGTGATGTGTTAGGCAGGTTGGTTCGACGTTGACTGCAACTGGATGCAGGGAAGCCAGAAACAAACGTCTGACACCGGAGACAATCCAACACGGTTTTATTCAACTATGAACTGCTGCACATGTTCAGCTGTGGGTTGACACTCTACTAATCAAACTGATGACCTCTTACTGGCTCGACCAGACTTACTAGCTACCGCATGGTGACAGTGCTCACTAGCTTGTGCACTCTGACTGTCTCAGTATCTGGGCCCTGAGAGACGGAGAGTCTTAATGCCCTGTGGGCTTTATAGTGGTGGTCTCCTGTCTGGTGATTGGTTGTTCTGTGTTGTGTGTTCATTGGTCATCCTGCGTGTCAATCACTGCCTGTCTGCATCTCATTATATACACCAGTGGATAGTATGACATCCAGTATCAGAAAGTAGCATCAAACAGATCTTGAGCGATAACCTGAGAGTTCCCCAGGAACGGCCGTCACAGGAAGGAAGGACCCTGGGTTTCGAACCCAGTGAAGACACCCCACATCGAGTGATCGAAGCCTTCCAGCCTCCTACACTAAGTGTGGGTAAAACCCAAAGCTCAGCTGTGAGTCCGAGTCAGATTTTGTTGAGTGAGTGAGAGAATTGTGAATAAAATTACATTAAACCGTGAACCTGTTTTGTCCTTTGTTCGTTTTGCAAATAGAGGCACCCGAGTACATTTTTGAGTAAGTAAACTAGTCGAAAGTATCTGAGGTTTCATAGGTACAACAATACGACAAGTTCTTCATTCCAGGGATCATTCTTGTGAACCTCCTCTGGACCCTTTCCAAGGCCCAGCACATCCTTCCTTAGATACGGGGCCCAAAACTGCTCACAATACTCCAAATGGGGTCTGACCAGAGCCTTATACAGCCTCAGAAGTACATCCCTGGTCTCGTATTCTCGCTCTCTCGACATGAATGCTAACATTGCATTTGCCTTCCTAACTGCCGACTGAACCTGCACATTAACCTTAAGAGAATCTTGATAAAGTCCCTTTGTGCTTCTGATTTTCCCATGTAGAAAATAGTCTGTGCCCCTATTCTTCCAACCAAAGTGCATAACCTCACTTTTCCACATTGTATTCCATCTGCCACTTCTTTGCCCACTCTCCTAGCCTGTCCAGATCCTTCTGCAGCCCCCTTGCTTCCTCAATACTACCCGTCCCTCTGCAGATCTTTGTATCATCTGCAAACTTCAGCTCCTTCTTCCAGATCATTAATATATTGTGAAAAGTTGTGGTCTCAGAACCAACCCCTGCACAACATCACTAATACTAAAACTGGAACAATCCCACAAACACAACTAACCACAATGACTTTGGCAGACTCCCCCTAGGTTATAGTGCCACATGGTTTAACTTGCCACGGTCAGATGTCAAACATATTTACCTGTCCAAATTGCTTATGCATCTCACTACAAGGATGGAATACTCTCCACTTGCCTGGATGAGCGCAGCTCCAACAATACTCATGAAGCTCGACACCATCCAGGACTAAGCAGCCCCGTTTGATGGCTCCCCCTTCCACAAACATTCACTCCCTCCATCACCGACACAGTGGCAGCCGTGTGTTCCATCTACAAGATGCACTGCAGTAACTCAAATATTCCTTAAGCAGCACCTTCCAAACCCACAACCTCTACCATCTAGAACAGTGGTTCTCAACCGGGGTCCACATGGACCCTGGGGGTCCATGTAACGTTACTGGGGGTCCACACAAAAAAAATACCGAATTGGGGGTCCACGGTGATATTTTAGTGGTCCATAGAGCAATTCTACTTCAGAACAATTGTTATTACTGAGAATAAAATTTTTACAGTAATCTACGCCATATTAAAATACTAAAAGTAGAAATATTCATGTAGCTATGAATTTTTTATGGCAATCAAGTAGAAGAAAAAAACTTTACATTTGACAGTGTCGTAAATTTAAAGTTACCTAGAACAAACGGAGGTGAAAATCACCCATCTTTTCTCAGGTAGCAGGCAGCGACCTTCGATGTTTGTTTTCATGATGAATATTCACCTTTCTCTCTCTCTCTCGCACTGACAAAGGTCAAAGAGAGATTACAATCTATCTAATTTACCTTGAGGGCTGAAGGGGCTCAGAACCAAAAAGGTGCATTTGCTGTGGCCCTAATTGTCCCACTAATCTCCCTTGGGATTCATAAACTTTGGGTGAAGAGAATATGCCTTGCTTTGCCTGGAACACAGTTTTCATATGTTTAATAAAGTTCATAGTTCGATTCAAACTATTTTTCTTTCAGATTTTTCATCCTAACTCAAGTTATGAATAACATTTCTTTACAGGAGACCCTCATTGAATTACAAAGTGATGAAATATTGCATGCAAAATTCAAAGATGGGAAGCATAATATATGGAAAACAAATGACACTGCTAAAATGTACCCACTACTCTGGGATAAAGCACAACTCTACGTTATAGCTTTTCCATAATCTTACCTTGTTGAATCAGGATTTAGTCGTGTTTTTCACTTATTATCAAAAGCTCGTAATAGACTCGACATTGTGAAAAAGGGTGATCTTCGACTATCATTGACCTCGATGGAGCCGAATATAAAAAAAACTCACTGAGCAGCATCAACCACAGGGATCTCATTGAATAAATCTGCATTTTTTTCTTAATTACTCACTATGGGGGTCCACAAAAAAAAATAAAGAGGAAAAGGGGTCCATGGGTTAAAAAAGGTTGAGAACCACTGATCTAGAAGGACAAGAACCCCACCACCTGGAGGTTCCCCTCCCAGTCACTCACCACCCAGACTGGGAAATATATCGGCCGTTCCTTCACTGTCGCTGGGGCAACATCCTGGAACTCCCTCCCTAACAGCACAGTGGGTGTACCTACACCAGATGGACAGCAGTGGTTCATGAATGCAGCTCACCACCCTTGTGCCCAGGGCAATCGGGAAGGGCAATAGATGGTGGGCCAGCCGCTGACGCCCACATCACATGAATGACTAAAGTAAATATAGCTCAGACAAAGTAAAGATTTCCCTCCCCAAAGACATGAGGAACCAGATTGGTGTTTATCTTGAATCCAGTGATCAGGTCATCATTACTGAGAGCGGATTTTTAAATCCAGATTTATTGATTCATTTAATCACAATGAAAGTCCTCGATGTGGGATTTGAACTTGTGTCACTTGGTCATTTTTTGTGGCCTCTGGATTGGGAGGTTAGTAATAGGACCACCATGCAACCTTACCCTCTCAATAGAATGATTAAAGCTCAGACATCCCCCTTACAAAGACCTAAATTCACACACATCCCAAACCAACTGATCTGAGCCAATTATGTTAAAACCGCGACCAAATTATGTTACAATTCCAGTTTCCGGGATTCCCTCCAACGCCCCAGACTCCTACCAGCTGCTCACAGGCCAGGTCTGCCTTTTGTCTTCGCCTCAACTCCACATCCAGCTGACTGCAGGCGTGTTTGAATCTCACATTGAGAGCGGTCAGTTCAATCTCCACCTTTGCCAGTCGATTCTGGTTCTCCACCAACTCCTCCTCCGTATTCCTCCACTTCTTCCTGCAGTTCTCAAAGCTCCTGGCCAATTGGATTGCTGGAAGACAAGACAGTAAGTTTAAGATCAGCAAGAGCCTTTCACACATCCTCATCTTGTAGATCAGGGGCTAGATTGTCCGTTATTGGAACTATGTCCCCACAGCGTCGTGAAAACTGTGGCCTTTCAAGTCAGAAAAACTGGCGTGAAAAGGCCGCTTATTCCCAGGCCTGCAGGGGGTGAGCAGCGACCCAGAGTGAATCTCTCAGCTTGTGCTGCAGATACGGGCTCCCGCACTTCCAGCTCAGAGGCTGCGCATGCGCACGGCAGCGGCCTCCAGCGGCCTCGCCGTGCTCCATGGCAGACTCTGACCGCGGAGCTGGACCTCCTAAAGAATGCCCCCAATTGGCCTCACGCCCGACCCGACCGCCCAAAAATACCCCGGGCCCATACAAGGCCCCCCCCTGCCCTCCGATTGGCCCGCCCCAACCATGGCAGTCACGGACCGAGACCCCCCCTCATCCTTCTAAACTCCAACGAGTACAGACCCAGAGTCCTCAACCGTTCCTCAGAGGAAGAGTTCTTCATTCCAGGGATCATTCTTGTGAACCTCCTCTGGACCCTTTCCAAGGCTCAGCACATCCTTCCTTAGATACGGGGCCCAAAACTGCTCACAATACTCCAAATAGTGTCTGACCAGAGCCTTATACAGCCTCAGAAGTACATCCCTGGTCTTGTATTCTAGCTCTCTCGACATGAATGCTAACATTGCATTTGCCTTCTTAACTGCCGACTGAACCTGCACATTAATCTTTAGAGAATCGTGAACAAGGACTCCCAAGTCCCTTTGTGCTTCTGATTTCTGAAGTATTTTCCATTTAGAAAATGATCTATGCCTAAATTCCTCCTTCCAAAGTGCATAACTTTTCCACATTGTATTTCATTTGCCACTTCTTTGCCCACTCTCCTAGCTTGTCCAAGTCCTTCTGCAGCCCCCCTGCTTTCTCAATACTACCTGTCCTTCTACAGATCTTTGTATCACCTACAAACTTTGCAACAGTGCCTTCAGTTCCTTCTTCCAGATCATTAATGTATATTGTGAAAAGTTGTGGTCCCAGCACAGACCCCTGAGACACACCACGAGTCACCGGCTGCCATCCTGAAAAAGACCCCTTTATCCCCACTCTCTGCCTTCTGCCAGTCAGCCAATCCTCTATCCATGCCAGGATCTTACCCATAACACCATGGGCTCTTAGTTTATTGAACAGTCTCCTCTGCAGCCCCTTGTCAAAGGCCTTCTGTAAATCTAAATAAATCACATCCACTGATGCTCCTTTGTCTAACTTCCTTGTTACCTCCTCAAAAGAACTCTAACAGATTTGTCAGACATGATCTCCCTTTGACAAAGCCGTGCTGACTCAGTCCTATTTTACCATGCACTTCCAAATACTCCCCGATCTCATCTTTAATAACAGACTCTAAAATCTTACCAATGACCGAAGTCAGGCTAACCGGCCTATAATTTCCCATCTTCTGCCTCCCTCCCTTCTTAAACAGGGAGGTTACATTAGCCACTTTCCAGTCCTCTGGAACCCTTCCTGCCTCCAGTGATTCTTGAAAGATCATCACCAATGCCTCCATAATTTCCCCAGCTATCTTTTTTAGAACCCTGGGGTGTAGTCCATTTGGTCCAGGTGAATTATCCACCTTCAGACCTTTCAGTTTCCCAGAACCTCCGTCTTAGGTGATGGCCAAGTGCTGTATGGGTTATACACTTCTGCATTAATCTGGATTACACAATCTGTTTAGCTGAAGCTGCCAGTTAAAGGGGACACCCCTTGGAGCTCCTTCCCAGGTAGTAACTCCACAGGTGTGAACTCTCAGGATGTGAATAACAATGTGCGACAGTCTATCCATCTGCTCCATCTCAGGATGTTTGTCGGTAACCACAGGAGAGGGTGATGATATCGGACAACAGATATCGATAATCACAAACAAGATTGTACTGATTGGATATAATTAAGCATGTGGACCTTTGATGTGATAACCTAATCGATAGCCATGATTGGACATTGATAACCAGTAACAAGTGATTGGCATATGCTCATTTCCTGTATCTGAAATGTGAAGTATAATTGTCTGTACAGGGTGGACGCAGAGCTGCATACGCCACCAGCCCAGTTAGAACAGTAATGAAGCCCTTGGTCATAACTCCCAAGAGTCTTTGTCTGGTCTCTCATGAGCATAAGGGTGAAGTACAGAACAGCCGAATAGCTGTACAATCAGAGACAGGAGACCCCAGCACATCTGTGCAAAAGACTAAGCTAAGCCTTTGAAACAATATTCAGCCAGAAGTGCTGAATGGACGATATCTTGGCCTTCTCCATGGTCCCCAGCATCAGATACTGACCTTCGTCTAATTCGATTCACTCCACATGATACCAAGAAACAGCTGAAGGCCCTGGATGCTGCAAAGGCTGTGGGCCCTGACAATATCCCGGCAATAGGACTGAAGGCTTGTGCTCCAGAACTTGCTGCACCCATAGCCAAGCTGTTCCAGTACGGCTACAACACTGGCATCTACCCAGCAATGTGGGAACTTGCCCAGGTGTGTCCTGTACACAAGAAACAGGACAAATCCAACCCAGCCAATTACCACCCTATCAGTCTACTCTCCATCATCAGCAAAGTGATGGAAGGAGTCATTAACAGTGCGAACAAACAATACTTACTCAGCAATAACCTGCTCACTGACACTCAGTTTGGGTTCTGTCAGGGTCACTCAGCTCCTGACCTCATTACAGCCTTGGTTCAAACATGGACAAAAGGGCTCAATATGCTCGAGGTGAGGTGAGAGTGACTGCCCTGACATCAAGGCAGCATTTGACCGAGTGCGGCATCAAGGAGCCCGAGCTAAACTGGAGTCAATGGGAATCAGGGGGGAAACTCTCCGCTGGTTGGAGACATACCCGGCAGATGGTTGTGGTTGGAGGCCAATCATCTCAGATCCAGGACATCACTGCAGGAGTTCCTAAGGCCTCGGAGGCCCAACCATCTTCAGCTGCTTCATCAATGACCACCCTTCCATAAGGTCAAAGGTGGGAATGGTCACAGATTACTGCACAATATGGGCAGCACAGTGGTTAGCACTGTTGCTTCACAGCGCCAGGGCCCCAGCTTTGATTCACAGCCTGTGCAGAGTCTGCACATTCTCCCCGTGTGTGCGTGGGTTTCCTTCGGGTGCTCCGGTTTCCTCCCACAGTCCTGAAAGACGTGCTGTTAGGTAATTTGGACATTCTGAATTTTCCCTGTGTACCCGAACAGGAGCCGGAATGTGGCGACATGGGGATTTTCACAGTAACTTCATTGCAGTGTCTATGTAAGCCTACTTGGAGGGGCTGGTTTAGCACAGTGGGTTAAACAGCTGGCTTGTAATGCAGAACAAGGTCAGCAGCGCGGGTTCAATTCCCGTACTGGCCTCCCCGGACAGGCGCCGGAATGTGGCGACTAGGGGCTTTTTACAGTAACTTCATTGAAGCCTACTCGTGACAATAAGCGATTTTCATTCATTTCATTTCATTGTGACAATAAAGATTACTGTTATTAATGTTCAGCACCATTCGCGGCTCCTCAGTTAATGAAGCAGCCCATGTTTAAATGCAGCAAAACCCAGGCAGTATCCAGGCTTGGGGCTGACAAATGGCAAGTTACATTCTTACTACACAAGTGCCAGGCAATGACCATCTCCTACAAGAGAGAATCTAACTTTGATATTCAATGGCATTACCATCGCTGAACAACTCCTCCCCCCCCAATTGATCAGAAACTGAGCTGGACCCAGCTATATTAACACTGTGGCTATAAGAGTGGGTCAGATGCTGCGAATCCTACGGTGAGTAACATACCGCCTGATCCCCACAGAGCCTGTCCACCATCTATAAGGCACAATCAGGAGTGTAATGGAAACTCTCCACTTGCCTGGATGTGTGGCAGCCGTGTGTACCACTTACAAGATGCACTCCAGTAACTCACCAAGGCTTCTTTTGTGGTTAATAGTTGATGGGTGCACTCAAATGTGTTGGGTTATTAGCCAGTCTGGGTGTCGGGGGTGGTGCTGTCGTCCCAGTGGGTGTTTGAGCTTTACAGGGAGAGGAATTGGATGGAAGGACCCAAACTCAGTATCCAGGTCACACTAATGGGATGAATCCTCCTCCGACCAGACTACCTCATAACCCTTAACATTCGAGTGGATACATCACCTTTAACAACTTCCATATGGAACATAGAACAGTACAGCACAGAACAGGCCCTTCGGCCCTCAATGTTGTGCCGAGCCTTGTCCGTAACCAAGACCAAGCTATCCCACTCCCTGTCATTCTGGTGCGCTCCATGTGCCTATCCAATAACCGCTTGAAAGTTCCTAAAGTGTCCGACTCCACTATCACAGCAGGCAGTCCATTCCACACCCTAACCACTCTCTGAGTAAAGAACCTACCTCGGACATCCTTCCTATATCTCCCACCCTGAATCTTATAGTTATGCCCCCTTGTAACAGCTACATCCACCCGAGGAAATAGTCTCCGAACGTCCACTCTTATCTATCCCTCTCATCATCTTATAAACCTCTTTTAAGTCGCCTCTAATCCTCCTTCACTCCAATGAGAAAAGCCCTAGCTCCCTCAACCTTTCCTCACAAGACCTATCCTGCAAATCAGGCAGCATCCTGGTAAATCTCCTTTGCATCCTTTCCAATGCTTCCACATCCTTCCTATAGTGAGGTGACCAGAACGGCACACAATACTCCAAATGTGGTCTCACCAGGGTCATGTATAGTTGCAGCATAACCCCGCGGCTCTTAAACTCAAGCCCCCTGTTAATAAACACTAACACACTATAGGCCTTCTTCACGGCTCTATCCACTTGAGTGGCAACCTTCAGAGATCTGTGGACATGAACCCCAAGATATCTCTGTTCCTCCACATTCCTCAGAACCCTGCCGTTGACCCTGTAATCCACATTCAAATTTTTCCTACCAAAATGAATCACCTCGTACTTATCATGGTTAAACTCCATCTGCCATTTTTAGGCACAGCTCTGCATCCTATCAATGTCTCTTTGCAGCCTACAACAGCCCTCCACCTCATCCACTAGTCCACCAATATTGGTGTCATCAGCGAATTTACTGACCCACCCTTCAACCCCCTCCCCCAAGTCATTGATAAAAATCACAAATAGAGGACCCAGTACTGATCCCTGTGGTACACCGCTGGTAACTGGTCTCCAGTCTGAAAAATTTCCATCCACCACCACCCTCTATCTATGTGATAGCCAGTTACTTATCCAATTGGCCAAATTTCCCTCTATCCCACACCTCCTTACTTTCTTCATGAGCCGACCATGGGGAACCTTATAAACTGCCTTACTGAAATCCATGTATAAAACATCAACTGAAAAAAAGAAAAAAACCTGCTCTACCTTCATCGACACACTTAGTTACCTCCTCAAAGAATTCAATCAAATTTGTGAGGCAAGACTTACCCTTCATGAATCCGTGTTGACTATCCCGGATTAAGCTGCATCTTTCCAAATGGTCATAAATCCTATCCTTCAGGACCTTTTCCATTAACTTACCGTCCACCAAAGTAAGACTAACCGGCCTATAATTACCAGGGTCATTCCTATTCCCTTTCTTGAACAGAGGAACACCATTTGCCACTCTCCAGTCCTCTGGCACTATCCCCGTGGACAGTGAGGACCCAAAGATCAAAGCCAAAGACTCTGAAATCTCATCCCTTGCCTCCCAAAGAATCCTAGGATATATCCCATCTGGCCCAGGGGACTTGTCGACCGTAAGGTTTTCCAAAATTGCTAATACATCCTTCCTCAGAACATCTACCTCCTCCAGCCTACCCCCCTGTATCACACTCTCATCCTCAAAAACATGGCCCCTCTCCTTGGTAAACACTGAAGAAAAGTATTCATTCAACGCCTCTCCTATCTCTTCTGACTCCGTGCACAAGTTCCCAATACTGTCCTTAACCGGCCCTACCCTCACCCTGGTCATTCTTTTATTTCTCACATAAGAGTAAAAAGCCTTGGGGTTTTCCCTGATCTGACCCGCCAAGGATTTCTCATGCCCCCTCCTAGCTCTCCTAAGCCCTTTTTTTTTAGCTCATTCCTTGCTACCTTGTAACCCTCAAGTGACCCAACTGAACCTTGTTTTCTCATCCTTACATACGCTTCCTTTTTCCTCTTGACAAGACATTCAAACTCTTTTGTGAACCATGGTTCCCTCACACGGCCATTACCTCCCTGCCTGACAGGGACATACCTATCAAGGACATGCAGTATTTGTTCCTTGAACAAGCTCCACTTTTCATTTGAGCCTTTCCCTGACAGTTTCTGTTCCCATCTTATGCTCCCTAATTCTTGCCCAATCGCACCAGGGGTTGGTTTAGCTCACTGGGCTAAATCGCTGGCTTTTAAAGCAGACCAAGCAGGCCAGCAGCACAGTTCGATTCCCGTACCAGTCTCCCCGGACAGGCGCCGGAATGTGGCGACTAGGGGATTTTCACAGTAACTTCATTCAAGCCTACTCGTGACAATAAGCGATTTTCATTTTTCATTTTCATTATAATTACCCCTCCCCCAATTATAAACCTTGCCCTGCCGGATGGCCCTATCCCTCTCCATTGCAATAGTGAAAGACACCGAATTGTGGTCACTATCTCCAAAGTGCTCTCCCACAAACAAATCTAACAGTTGGCCCGGTTCATTACCCAGTACCAAATCCAATGTGGCCCCACCTCTTGTCGGCCGATCCACATTTGTAAGGTTACAATCATTGGGGTCATCACAGTGACACATGGGGAGATAAATACAGGGGCACTGTTGTGGGAAGGTTATGTATTAAAAAGTACAAGTGACAAGAATTCAGTTATTCAACTATTTGAACACAAGTTCACGTCTCACTAAGGTAGATTGAGTGTTTAAATTCAGTTTTGAAAATGAATATTAAAAAAGTGATCTTGAAATTGTCAGTAAAACACAACCTATTACCTAATGCCCTTTCGGGACAGTAACCACTGTATCCAGTCAGGACCTGTCCAGGGTCACACAAACCAACAACATTAACTCATTCCCTCTCTCCACAGATCCTGCCGGACTGGTTGGGCTTTTCCAGCATTTTTAGTTTTTATTTCAGTTCCACGTCAACCCGGGTGATCTGTATCGGTCCCCTGGTCGAGTAAGGTACTTGGTTGTATCAAACTGCTAAACAGGGCAGTTAGGGATGGATAATAAATGCCAGCCCTATAAGTAATGCCCACACGATGAGGATTATTTTAAAAGTACACTCCAGCCCCAGTCTAAGCTCACTGACCAGTTACCTTGTTCATCATTGTAGAAAATTCCTTCACACAGCCCGATCAGAATATCCAATTTCTTCTGAACACTTGCTTCATACATCACCATTGTTCAGTGACTCAAAGCAGCAATCAATTGTTCACTGTGCTTCCCAGAAACTTCCTCAACACACGATCCCAGAATACACCTGGAAACATTCCTTTAAAGTCAGCAGCAAGGATCAATGAAGCAGCCAGTTAGCTGCTGACCCTGAACTCAGGCAACAAGCTGGAGTTTGTAATTAAACTAACGAGTCCAACAATGTCCAGATGTCTCAATAATTGGGCAAATCAAGAATAAACCTGTTTTTTTTTACAAAGGCATATTTAATCAAACACAAGCAATTGGAGCAGGTGATCATGGCTGGTCATCAAGTTCAATATCCTGAACCTGCCTCCCCCCCCCCCCCCCCCCATCCCTTTAGTCCCAGGAGCTGTATCTAATTCAACAGTAACAAAGATTTGAAAATCACCAACGTAACATTTCACACTAACCATTAAACAACGAGGAAATGTCACCGTTCCATATTGGTACCGATGCAAAGCTATATCAGCTCATTTTCACAAAAAACCCAAACACACAGAATCACCCCTCCCAGGTTCCTCAACAAACACAGAGGATCATCCCCGGAATGTGTTATCATGTTCGGAACGTTGCCTGGGAAATGACCTGTCCATCAATGTGTGACTTGTTCCCCGTATCAGAGCCATTCTCTGTCCAGGAGCCGCAGCTGTGCCGGCCCCTCCCACACGGCCCAATCTCACCGGAAACAAATCCTGGTATTCACCTATTCCAGCGGTGCTCAAGGTGCAGGTAAACATCCTTCACTTCCGGCGTGTTTAACCCGCGGTGATGTGCCAGTTACAGGCAGCATTCACCACACCAGCAACAAAAGCATCAGCAATCTGCGAAAACATTTCTTCATCAGCGTCATCAAGTATCCCATTTGGGATTAATGTCCCGCACCAGGTCCCACAGCATCGGGATTGCCTTCTGGACTCATCCATCCCCTGAGGGCGGCGTTCCAGGGCCCAGGTATCTTAGAAAAAGTTGTCCTTCTTTCCGGCTAAAGGAAATGAAGGAAACAGCAACAGCAGCCTGCAGGCATTTACTCCCTTAACTTTCCAACAGGAAATAGCTACACTCATCAGACACCTCAACACCCAAACCAGGAAGTTCCCAAAACAACATCCAGGTATATATGGGAATCCAGAGGAACGTCAGGAGTATAAAGACATAAAGCTGCTTGGAAAACCCTGTTTACACCAGGGGTCAAATGTTGTTTTTGTATGATCCAGACCTTGTAGCAGCTTTGGGCTGTGGCTTCCAACCACACAATCCTCCTCAGATTCTCTTTCATCCTTTCCTTAGCTCAAGGTTACTGCCCAGGTCCAATATTCATATTCTTGTCTGGGAATGACTGAGGCCTGCTGAACCTCTTTACTCAATGCGTCCGCCATCAATCACCCCCCCCCTCCTCCCTCCTCCTCCCTAACCCCTCCTCCTCCCTCCCCCCCCTCCTCCTCCCTCCCCCCCCCTCCTCCTCCCTCCCCCCCCTCCTCCTCCCTCCCCCCCTCCTCCTCCCTCCCCCCCCTCCTCCTCCCTCCCCCCCCTCCTCCCTCCCTCCCCCCCCCCCCCCCCAGATTTCCTTCCTCACTTTCACTCTGTGGTCTATCCTGGATTTGCTCTCTCCTCTCCTTCTGCCGCTTGCACCTCGAACAACATTTTGCATTTCATATAGCACAGTTAACATAACAAACAGGGGCGTTGAGGCAGTGGCGTTGGGTTAACTAGTAATCCAGAGACCCCCACAGCAAGATCTGGGGACCCGAGTTCGAATCCCGCCACTGCAGATGCTGACGATTGAATTCAAAACAAAAATGGAATTAAAAGTTTAACGATGACCGTGAAACCATTGTCGATTGCTAATGTCCTTTAGGGAAGGAAATCTGCCGTCCTTACCCGGTCTGGCCTACATGTGACTCCAGACCCACGGCAATGTGGATAACTCTGAAATAGAGGGCAATTAGGGATGGGCAATACTCGCTGGCCCAGCCTGCAAATTATGGTCAGTGTAATTTGAAGGTGGTTTGTGGAGGGGCTGTGGTCAAGTGACAGTTAAACCCGAAACACTTCCTCAGTGTTTCCCCCCCTACCCCCTCCTCTAACCAAAAAAAAACCAACCGCAGTCGTTAGGAAGCGGGAGCAGCCTCCGGATTTTCGGCGGGAGCAGGGGCCTGTCGGGAAGGTGAGTGCCTGTATACAAGTCGGGCGGTTGCTAAACCCGAGACACTACACTTGCAGTGTCCCCCAGCCTTCCACCTCCTCTAACCTAAGGGGTTGAGGGAATATCAGGTAAGCTCTTCCTTTCTTTTTCTTGTTCTTTATCTAGAGGGATGGCAGGGAAGACAGTACAATGCAGAGTCTGTCCCTGTTGCTCAGAAGGGAAGGGGGGAGAGGAGTAGAGCATTAGTCATTGGAGACTCCATAGTTAGGGGGATAGATAGGAACGAGAGAGACTCGCGGTTGGTGTGTTGCCTCCCAGGTGCCAGGATCCACGATGTCTCGGATCGTGTTGTCGGGATCCTTCAGGGGGAGGGGAGCAGCCCCAAGTCGTGGTCCACATAGGTACCATCGACATAGATAAGAAAAGGGATAGGGATGCAAGGCAGGAATTCAGGGAGCTCGGGTGGAAACTTAGATCCAGGACAAAGAGTTATTATCTCTGGATTGTTACCCGTGCCACGTGCTAGCGAGACGAGGAATAGGGAGAGAGAGCAATTGAACACGTGGCTGCAGGGATGGTGCAGGAGGGAGGGTTTACAGATTCCTGGTCAATTGGGGCTCATTCTGGGGTAGGTGGGACCTCTACAAACGGGATGGTCTACACCTGGACCAGAGGGGTACTAATATCCTGGGGGGGATGTTTGCTAATGCTCTTCGGGAGGGTTTAAACTAGTTCAGCAGGGGATTGGGGACCTGAATTGTAGCTCCAGTATACAGGAGGTTGAGAGTAGTGAGGTCATGAGTAAGGTTTCAAAGTTGCAGGAGTGTACCGGCAGGAAGGAAGGTGGTTTCAAGTGCGTCTACTTCAATGCCAGGAGCATCGGAATAAGGTGGGTGAGCTTGTGGCATGGGTTAGTACCTGGGATCTTCGATGTTGTGGCCATTTCGGAGACATGGATAGAGCAGGGACAGGAATGGTTGTTGCAGGTGCCGGGGTTTAGATATTTCAGTAAGCTCAGGGAAGGTGGTAAGAGAGGGGGAGGGGTGGCATTGTTAGTCAAGGACAGTATAACGGTGGCTGAGGGGACATTTGATGAGGACTCGAATACTGAGGTAGTATGGGCTGAGTTAAGAAACAGGAAAGGAGAGGTCACCCTGTTAGGGCTTTTCTATAGGCCTCCGAAAAGTTCCAGAGATGTAGAGGAAAGGATTGCAAAGATGATTCTGGATAGGAGCGAAAATAACAGGGTAGTTGTTATGGGGGACTTTAACTTTCCAAATATTGACTGGAAACACTATAGTTCGAGTACTTAGATGGGTCCGTTTTTGTCCAATGTGTGCAGGAGGGTTTCCTGATGCAGTATGTAGATAGGCCAACAAGAGGTGAGGCCGTATTGGATTTGGTACTGGGTAATGAACCAGGACAGGTGTTAGATTTGGAGGTAGGTGAGCACTTCGGTGATAGTGACCACAATTCGATTACGTTTACTTTAGCGATGGAAAGGGATAGGTATATACCGCAAGGCAAGAGTTATATCTGGGGGAAAGGCAATTATGGTGCGATGAGGCAAGACTTAGGATGCATTGGCTGGAGAGGAAAACTGCAGGGGATGGACACAATGGAAATGTGGAGCATGTTCAAGGAACAGCTACTGTGTGTCCGTGATAAGTATGTACCTGTTACGCAGGGAGGAAGTGGTCGATCGAGGGAACCATGGGTTACTAAAGCAGTTGAAACACTTGTCAAGAGGAAGAAGGAGGCTTATGTGAAGATGAGACATGATGGTTCAGTTGGGTCGCTTGAGAGTTACAAGTTAGCTGGGAAGGCTCTAAAGAGAAAGCTAAGAAGAGCCAAGCGAGGACATGAGAAGTCTTTGGCAGGTAGGATCAAGGATAACCCTAAAGCTTTATATAGGTATGTCAGGAATAACAGAATGACTAAGGTAAGAGTAGAGCCAGTCAAGGACAGTAGTGGGAAGTTGTGCGTAGAGTCCGAGGAGATAGGAGAGGTGCTAAATGAGTATTTTTCGTCAGTATTCACACAGGAAAAAGACAAAGTTGTCGAGGAGAATACTGAGATACAGGCTACTAGACTAGAAGGGCTTGAGGTTCATAAGGAGGAGGTGTTAGCGATTCTGGAAAGTGTGAAACTAGATAAGTCCCCTGTGCCAGATGGGATTTATCCTAGGATTCTCTGGGAAGCTAGGGAGGAGATTGCTGAGCCTTTGGGTTTGATCTTTAAGTCATCTTTGCCTACAGGAATAGTGCCAGAGGACTGGAGGATAGCAAATGTTGTCCCCTTGTTCAAGAAGGGGAGTAGAGATAAGCCCAGTAACTATAGACCAGTGAGCCTTACTTCTGTTGTGGGAAAAGTCTTAGAAAGGTTTATAAGAGATTGGATGTATAATCATCTGGAAAGGAATAATTTGATTAGAGATAGTCAACATGGTTTTGTGAAGGGTAGATCGTGCCTCACAAACCTCATTGAGTTCTTCGAGAAGGTGACCAAACAGGTGGATGAGGGTAAAGCAGTTGATGTGGTGTATATGGATTTCAGTAAAGTGTTTGATAAGGTTCCCCACGTTAGGCTATTGCAGAAAATACAGAGGCATGGGATTCAGGGTGATTTAGCAGTTTGGATCAGAAATTGGCTAGCTGATAGAAGACAAAGGGTGGTGGTTGATGGGAAGTGTTCAGACTGGAGTCCAGTTACTAGTGGTGTACCACAAGGATCTGTTTTGGGGCCGCTGCTGTTTGTAATTTTTATAAATGACCTGGAGGAGGGCGTAGAAGGATGGGTGAGTGAATTTGCAAATGACACTAAAGTCAGTGGAGTTGTGGACAGTGCAGAAGCATGTTACAAATTACAGAGGGACATAGATAAGCTGCAGAGCTGGGCTGACAGGTGGCAAATGGAGTTTAATGCAGAAAAGTGTAAGGTGATTCATTTTGGATTGAATAACAGGAAGACAGAGTACTGGGTTAATGGTAAGATTCTTCGTAATTCTTATCATAGAATTTACAGTGCAGAAGGAGGCCATTCAGCCCATCGAGTCTGCACCGGCTCTTGGAAAGAGCACCCTACCCAAGGTCAACAACTCCACCTTATCCCCATAACCCAGTAACCCAACCCAACACTAAGGGCAATTTTGGATACTAAGGGCAATTTATCATGGCCAATCCACCTAACCCGCACATCTTTGGGCTGTGGGAGGAAACCGGAGCACCCGGAGGAAACCCACGCACACACGGGGAGGATGTGCAGACTCCGCACAGACAGTGACCCAAGCCAGAATCGAACCTGGGACCCTGGAGCTGTGAAGCGATTGTGCGATCCGCAATGCTACCGTGCTGCCAAATGTGGATGAGCAGAGAGATCTCGGTGTCCATGTACATAGATCCCTGAAAGTTGTCACCCAGGTTGAGAGGGTTGTTAAGAAGGCGTACGGTGTGTTAGCTTTTATTGGTAGAGGGATTGAGTTTCGGAGCCAAGAGGTCATGTTGTACAAAACTCTGGTGCGGCCGCATTTGGAGTATTGCGTGCAGTTCTGGTCGCCGCATTATAGGAAGGACGTGGAAGCTTTGGAAAGGGTGCAAAGGAGATTTATAAGGATGTTTCCTGGTATGGAGGGAAGATCATATGAGGAAAGGCTGAAGTACTTGAGGCTGTTTCAATTAGAGAGAAGAAGGTTAAGAGGTGACTTAATTCACCAGGTTGGTAGAGAAGTCGTTTGTTCAAGATCTTCTATGGGTGTGTAGGTGGCAGCTGAAGGGGAAATCGAGAACAAAAATAAGAGAACAACATCACCCTCAGGCAGAGGAAAAAAGATGACAGGTGTGAGAAAGGAGGTTGTCAATGCAGGATTGAGGATGTTGTACCTAAATGCGCGCAGTATATGGAACAAGGTAAATGAGCTCGTTGCGCACATTGAAATTGGCCGGTATGATGTTGTGGGCATCACAGAGACGTGGCTGCAAGGGGATCAGGGCTGGGATCTAAATATCCAAGGATGTGTGTCCTATCGAAAGGACAGGCAAATGGGCAAAGGGGGCGGGGTTGCATTGTCAGTAAGGAATGAAGTTAAATGAATAGCAAGGAGCGATATAGGATCAGAAGGCATAGAATCTCTGTGGGTAGAGTTGAGGAATCGTAAAGGTAAAAAGACCCTGATGGGAGTTATGTACAGGCCCCCGAGCAGTAGTCAGGATGTGGGGCAGAAAATAAATCAGGAGATAGAAAAGGCATGTAAAAAAGGCAATATTACAATAATCATGGGGACTTCAATATGCAGGTGGACTGGGAAAATTAGGTTGGTAGTGGATCCCAAGAAAAGGAATTTGTGGAATGTCTAAGAGATGGTTTTTTGGGGCAGCTTGTGACAGAGCCGACGAGGGAACAGGCAATTCTGGATTTGGTGATGTGTAATGAGGCAGACTTGATTAAGGATATGTAAAAGGTAAGAGAGTGGCAAAAATAGACATTGGAAAATGTGGCTGGAGAAGTAATAATGGGAAACAAAGAAATTGCAGAGGAACTAAATAGTTACTTTGCATCAGTCTTCATGGTGGGAGACACCAGTGGGATGCCAGAGCTCCAGGAGAACCAGGGGTCAGAGGTGAGTGCAGTGACCATTACTAAGGAGAAGGTTCTGGGGAAACTGAAAGGTCTGAAGGTGGATAAATCACCTGGACCAGATGGACTACACCCCAGGGTTCTAAAACAGATAGCTGAGGAGGTTGTGGAGGTATTGGTGATGATCTTTCAGGAATCACTGAAGGCAGGAAGGGTCCCAGAGGACTGGAAGGTGGCTAATGTAACACCGTTGTTTAAGAAGGGAGGGAGGCAGAAGATGGGAAATTATCGGCAGGTTAGCCTGACTTCGGTCATTGGTAAGATTTTAGAGTCCATTATTAAAGATGAGATCGCGGAGTACTTGGAAGTGCATGGTAAAATAGGACTGAGTCAGCACGGCTTTGTCAAAGGGAGGTCATGTCTGACAAATCTGTTATAGAGTTCTTTGAGGAGGTAACAAGGAAGTTAGACAAAGAAGAAACAATGGATGTGACTTATTTAGATTTCCAGAAGGCCTTTGACAAAGTTCCGCATTGGAGACTGTTAAATAAGTTAAGAGCCCATGGTGTTCAGGGTAAGATCCTGGCATGGATAGAGGATTGGCTGACTGGCAGAAGGCAGAGAGTGGGGATAAAGGGGTCTTTCTCAGGATGGCAGCCGGTGACTAGTGGTGTGCCTCAGGGGTCTGTGCTGGGACCACAACTTTTCACAATATACATTAATGATCTTGAGGAAGAAACTGAAGGCACTGTTGCTAAGTTTACAGATGATACAAAGATCTATAGAGGACAGGTAGTATTGAGGAAGCAAGGGGACTTGGACAGGCTAGGAGAGTGGGCAATGAAGTGGCAGATGGAATACAATGTGGAAAAGCGTGAGGTTATGCACTTTGGAAGGAGAAATGGAAGAATAGGCTATTTTCTAAATGGGGAAATGCTTAGGAAATCAGAAGTACAAAGGGACTTGGGAGTCCTTGTTCACGATTCTCTGAAGGTTAATGTGCAGGTTCAGTCAGCAGTTAGGAAGGCTCGCATTCATGTTCGCATTCATGTCGAGAGGGCTAGAATACAAGACCAGGGATGTTCTTCTGAGACTGTATAAGGCTCTGGTCAGACCCCATTTGGAGTATCTCTCTGGGATCTCTCTCTCTCTGCGATCTCTCTCTCTCTGACATCTCTCTCTCTGGAATCTCTCTCTCTGTGATCTCTCTCTTTGGCACTGGGATCTCTATTTCTCGGATCTCTCTCTGGGATCTCACTCTCTGTGATCACTCCCTCTCTCTCTGGGATCTCTCTCTTTAGGATCTCTATCTCTAGGATCTCTCTCTGGGATCTCTCTCTCTGGGATTAGAGACTCTCTCAGGGATCTCTCTCTCACTCTCTGGGATCTCTCTCTCACTCTCTGGGATCTCTCTCTCTGTCCCTCGAATCGCTCCCGCTCTCTCTGGGATCTCTCTCTCTGTCCCTCGGATCTCTCCCTCTCTTTCTGGGATCTCTCTCTCTCTCTCTGGGATCTCGCTATCTCTCTCTTTGGCACCTCTCTCTCTCTGGGACCTCTCTCTGGGATCTCTCTATCTCTCTCTCTGTCACCTCTCTCTCTCTGGGACCTCTCTCTGGTACCCCTCTCTCTCTGGGATCTCTCTATCTCTCTCTCTGGGACCTCTCTCTCTCTGGGACCTCTCTCTGGGATCTCTCTATCTCTCTCTCTTGCACCTCTCTCTTTCTGGGATCTCTCTCTCTCTCTGGGATCTCGCTATCTCTCTCTCTGGCACCTCTCTCTCTCTGGAGCGATTAGTATTCTAGGGGCTGGTTTGGCACAGGGCTAAATCGCTGGCTTTGAAAGCAGACCAAGCAGGCCAGCAGCACGGTTCAATTCCCGTACCAGCCTCCCCGGACAGGCACCGGAATGTGGCGACGAGGGGCTTTTCACAGTAACTTCATTGAAGCCTACTCCTGACAATAAGCAATTTTCATTTTCATTTCTTTCTCTGGGATCTCACTCTGCGATCTCTCTCTCTGAAATCATTCTGTCTCTGGGATCGCTCTCTCTGTGGGATCTCTCTCTCTGGAATCTATCTTTCTGGGATCACTCTCTCTCCCTGGGATCTCTCTCTGGGATCTCTCTCTCTGTCTCTGCGATCTCTCTCTCTGGGATCTCTCTCTCTGCGATCTCTCTCTCTCTGGGATCTCTCTCTGGGATCTCTCTCCCTGATATCTCTCTCTCTCTGGGATCACTCTCTCTCTCTGGGATCTCTCTCTGGGATCTCTCTCTCTGTCTCTGCGATCTCTCTCTTTGGGATATCTCTCTCTGCGATCTCTCTCTGGGATCTCTCTCCCTGATATCTCTCTCTCTCTGGGATCTCCCTCTCTCTCTGGGATCTCACTCTCTATGGAATATCTCTCTCTCTCTCAATGGGATCTCCCTCTCTGGGATCTCTCTCTGGGATCTCTCACTCTCTCTGTGGGATTGCTCCACTCTCTCTCTAGGATCTATCCCTCTCTCTCGGGGATCTCTCTCGCTCTGTCTCTGGGATCTCTCTCTGGGATCTCTCCCACTCTCTCTGGGATCTCACTCTCTGGGATTTCTCTCTCGCTCTGGAATATCTCTCTCTCTGGGATCTCCCTCCCTCTCTCTGGGATCTCCCTCCCTCTCTCTGGGATTTCTCTCTCTCTCTCTCTGGGATCTCTCTCTCTCTCTCTCTCTGGGGATCTCTCTCTCTCTCTCTGGGGATCTCTCTCTCTCTCTCTGGGATCTCTCTCTCTCTCTGGGATTTCTCTCTCTCTGTGATCTCTCTCTCTCTGGGATCTCTCTCTCTGGGAACTCCCTCTCTCTGGGATCTCTCTCCCTCTCTCTGGGATTTCTCTCTGACTCAGGGATCTCTCCCTGGGATCTCTCTCTCTGGGATCTCTCTCTCTCTCTTTCTAGGATCTCTCTCTGACTGGGATCTGTCTCTCTGGGATCTCTCCCTGGGATCTCTCTCTCTGGGATCTCTCTCTCTCTTTCGAGGATCTCTCTCTGACTGGGATCTCTCTCTCTGGGATCTCTCCCTGGGATCTCTCTCTCTGGGATCTCTCTCTCTCTTTCGAGGATCTCTCTCTGACTGGGATCTCTCTCTCTGGGATCTCCCTCCCTCTCTCTGGGATCTCCCTCCCTCTCTCTGGGATTTCTCTCTCTCTCTCTCTCTGGGATCTCTCTCTCTCTCTCTGGGATCTCTCTCTCTCTCTCTCTGGGATCTCTCTCTCTCTCTGGGATCTCTCTCTCTCTGGGATTTCTCTCTCTCTGTGATCTCTCTCTCTCTGGGATCTCTCTCTCTGGGAACTCCCTCTCTCTGGGATCTCTCTCCCTCTCTCTGGGATTTCTCTCTGACTAAGGGATCTCTCCCTGGGATCTCTCTCTCTGGGATCTCTCTCTCTCTCTTTCTAGGATCTCTCTCTGACTGGGATCTGTCTCTCTGGGATCTCTCCCTGGGATCTCTCTCTCTGGGATCTCTCTCTCTCTCTGGGATCTCTCTCTCGCTCACTGGGATCTATCTCTCTCTCTCTGGGATCTCTATCTGTGATCTCTCTCTCTCTCTCTGGGATCTATCTCTCTCTCTCTCTCTCTCTCTCTCTCTCTCTGTGATCTCTCTCTCTCACTCTCTGGGATCTATCTCTCTCTCTCTCTGGGATCTCAGTCTCTGCGAAATCTCTCTCTGGGATCTCTCGCACTCTGGGATCTATCTGGGATCTCTCCCTCTCTCTCTGGGATCTATCCCTATCTCTGGGATCTCTCTCTCTGGGATCTCTTTCTCGCTCTCTGGGATATCTCCCTCTCTCTCTCTCCTCTCTCTGGGATCTCTCTCTCTCTCTGGGATCTCTCCCTCTCTCTGGGATCTCTCTCTCACTCTCTCGCTCTCTGGGATCTCTCCCTCTCTCTCTGGGATCTCTCTCTCTCTCTCGCTCTGGGATCTCTCTCTCTCTCTCTCGCTCTGGGATCTCTCACTCTCTCTGGGATCTTTCTCTCTCCCTGTCACTGGAATCTCCCTGGGATTTATCCCTCTCTCTGGGATCTCTCCCTCTCTCTCTGGGATCTCTCCCTCTCTCTCTGGGATCTCTCCCTCTTTCTCTGGGATATCTCCCTCTCTCTCTGGGATCTCTCCCTATTTCTCTGGGATCTCTCCCTATCTCTCTGGGATCTCTCCCTATCTCTCTGGGATCTCTCTCTCTCTGGGATCTTTCTCTCTCTCTGTCTCTGGTATCTATCTTTCTGGGATCTCTCACAGACTCTGGGATCTCATTCTCTAGGATCTCTGTCTGGGATCTCTCTCTCTCTGGGATCTCTATCTCTCTGGGATCTCTCTCTCTCTCTCTGGGATCTCTCCTTCTCTGGGGATCTCTCTCTCTCTCTCTCTTGGATCTCTCCTTCTCTCTCTGGGATCTCTCCCTCTCTCTGGGATGTCTCCCTCCCTCTGGGATCTCTCTCTCTCTGGGATCTCTCTCTCTTTCTGGGGTCTCTCTCTCTCTCTCTGGGATCTCCCTCTCTCTCTCTCTCTGGAATCTATCTTTCTGGGATCGCTCTCAGACTCTGGGATCTCATTCTCTAGGATCTCTCTCTGGGATTCTCTCACTGGGATCTCCCCCTCTCTCTTGGGGATCTCTCTCTGTCTCTCGGATCACTCCCTCTCTATCGGGGACCTTTCTCTCTCTCGCTGCAATCTCACTCTCTGGGATCTCTCTCTCTGGGATCTCTCTCTCTGGGATCTCTCTCTCTATCTCTCTGGGATCTCTCTCTCTGGGGTCTCTCTCTCTGTCTCTCGGATCACTCCCTCTCTATCGGGGACCTTTCTCTCTCTCTCTCGCTGCAATCTCACTCTCTGGGATCTCTCTCTCTGGGATCTCTCTCTCTCTCTGGGATCTCTCTCTCTCTCTGGGATCTCTCTCTCTCTGGGGTCTCTCTCTCTGGGATCTCTCTCTCTGGGATCTCTCTCTCTCTCTGGGATCTCTCTCTCTGGGTTCTCTCTCTCTGGGATCTCTCTCTTTGGGATCTCTCTCTCTGGGATCTCTCTCTCTGGGGTCTCTCTCTCTGGGATCTCTCTCTCTGTGATCTCTCTCTCTCTCTGGGATCTCTCTCTCTGGGATATCACTCTCTGGGACCTCTCTCTCTCTTTCTCTGGGATCTCTCTCTGGGATCTCTCTCTCTGGGATATTTCTCTCTGGGATCTCTCTCTGGGATCTCTCTCTGGGATCTCTCTCTCTGGGATATCTCTCTCTGGGATCTCTCTCTCTCTCTGGGATCTCTCTCTCTGGGATCTCTCTCTCTGTCTCTGGAATCTATCTTTCTGGGATCTCTCTCAGACTCTGGGATCTCTCTCTCTCTACGATCTCAGTCTGGGATCTCTAGCTCCCTAGGGAACTCTCTCTGGGATTTCTCTCTCTGCGATCTCTCTCTCTGGGATTTCCCTCTCTGGGATCTCTCTCTGGGATCTCCCTCTCTTTGGGATCTCTCTCTCTGGGATCTCTCTCTCTCTCTCTGGGATCTCTCTCTCTCTCTGGGATCTCTCTCTCTCTCTCTCTCTCTCTCTCTGGGATCTCTCTCTCTCTGGGATCTCTCTCTCTCTCTCTCTCCAGGAGCTCTCTGTCTCTGGGATCTCTCTGTCTCTCTCTCTCTAGGATCTCTCTCTCACTCTGGGATCTCTCTCTCACTCTATGCCTCTCTGGGATCTCTCTCTCTCTCTCTCTCTGGGATCTCTCTCTCTCTCTCTCTCTGGGATATCTCTCTCTGGGATATCTCGCTCTGCGATCTCTCTCTATCTCTCTCTGGAATCTCTCTCGCTCTTTGGGATCTTTCTCTCTCTCTAATCACTCTCTCCCTCTTTCTCTGTTATCTCACTCTATGTGATCTCTTTCTCTGGGATCTCTCTCTCTGGGATATCTTGCTCTCTGGGATCTCTCTCTCTGGGATCTCTCCCTTTCTCTATGGGATCTCTCCCTCTCTCTGGGATGTCTCCCTCTCTCTGGGATCTCTCTCTCTCTCTGGGATCTTTCCCTCTCTCTGGGATCACTCTCTCTCTCTGGGATCTCTTTCTCGCTCTCTGGGATGTCTCCCTCTCTCTCTTTCTCTCTCTCTCTGGAATCTTTCTCTCTCTGTGTCTCTGGAATCTCTCTGGGATTTCTCCCTCTCTGGGATCTCTCTCTGTCTCTCTCTGGGATTTCTCCCTCTCTCTGGGATCTCTGTCTGTCTCTCTCTGGGATCTCTCCCTTTCTCCCTAGGATCTCTCGCTCTCTCTCTCTGGGATCTCCCTCCCTGTCTCTGGGATCTCTCCCTATCTCTCTGGGATCTCTCTCTCTCTGGGATCTCCCTCTCTCTCTCTGGGATCTCTCCCTATCTCTCTGGGATATCCCTCTCTCTGGGATCTCTGTCTGTCTCTCTCTGGGATCTCTCCCTTTCTCCCTAGGATCTCTCGCTCTCTCTCTCTCTGGGATCTCCCTCCCTCTCTCTGGGATCTCTTCCTATCTCTCTGGGATCTCTCTCTCTCTGGGATCTCCCTCTCTCTCTCTGGGATCTCTCCCTATCTCTCTGGTAAAAGTCCAACAGGTTTGATTCAAACACGAGCTTTCGGAGCGCAGAAGACTTCTTACTGTGCTCACCCCAGTCCAACGCCGGCATCTCCACATCATCTCTCTGGGGTCTCTCTCTCTCTGGGATCTTTCTCTCTCTCTGTCTCTGAAATCTCTCTGGGATGTTTCCCTCTCTCTGGGATCTCTCTCTGTGGTTTCTCCCTCTCTCTGGGATCTCTGTCTGTTTCTCTGGGATCTCTCTCTCTCTCTCTGGGATTTTTCCCTCTCTCGGGGATCTCTCTCTCTCTCTCCCTGGGGTCTCTCCCTCTCTCTCTGGGATCTCTGTCTGTTTCTCTGGGATCTCTCTCTCTCTCTCTCTGGGATCTCTCACTCTCTCTCGGGGATCTCTCTCTCTCTCTGGGATCTCTCTCTCTCTCTCTGGGATCTCTCCCTCTCTCTCTGGGATCTCTCCCTCTCTCTCTGGGATCTCTCTCTCTCTCTGGGAACTTTCTCTCTCTCTCTCTGGGATCTCTCCCTCTCTCTCTGGGATCTCTCCCCTTCTCTCTGGGATCTCTCCCTCTCTCTGGGATCTCTCCCTCTCTCCCTGGGATCTCTCCCTCTCTCTCTGGGATCTCTCCCCTTCTCTCTGGGATCTCTCCCTCTCTCTCTGGGATCTCTCCCTCTCTCTGGGATCTCTCACTCTCTCACTCTGGGATCTCTCACTCTCTCTCTCTGGGATCACTCCCTCTCTCTCTGGGATCACTCCCTCTCTATGGGATCTCTCTTTCTTACTCTGGGTTATTGCTCTCTCTGGGATGGGCAGGATCCCAGAAGTGACGTCCAGGAGGAGGAGCGAGGAAGTGACACGAGTTAAAAAGAAGAAAGTTTCAAAACGGAGTGAGTGTGAAAGTTAGGGAGAGAGGGAGAGCCAGACAGGCAGAGAGGGTCAGAGACGGGGAGAAGGACGCAGACACTGAGTGAGGCAGCAACCCAGACACAGACCCAGACACAGACCCTGAGGGAGGGGGGCCGGGAGGCTGCCCCAGGGGCGGTTACTTTGGAACAAAGAGACTGGCGGCTGATCAAAGGGATCGGGAGGGATCGGGTCCCGGGATTCCCGGGAAGCTGAGATTCCGGTGATTCCCGGTACCCAATATTCCCAGTGTCCCGGATTCCCAGTATTTCTGGTACACCCGGTAACCCCGCCATTCCCAGTATTCCCGGTACCCCCAGTATCCCCGTTATTCCCGGTATTCCCAGTATCCCCGGATTTCCAGTATTCCCGGTCCCCCCGGCATTCCCGGTATTCCCGCTACCCCGGCATTCCCTCTGCCCCCGGCATTCCCGCCCCCCCGGCATTCCCGGCGGGATGAGGCTCTCCATGCTCCTGGCCCTCGTACGGCCGGTGGGTCCGGTGGTGATCGGAGTCTCTCTGGGATTCACGCTGAGTTTGCTGAGCAGCGGCTGGGGGGAGGAATCCTGTTCCCAGCCCCAGGAAGGAGCCGGGATCCGCGGCAGGAAACCCAGCTCCCTGGCTGCTGCTCCCGGGGGAGAACCCCAATCCAAACAGCAGGAATTCCAACCCAGGATCGTCCCATATAAAGCAGCAAGTGGGAAAAATCCGGGCAAGAAGACCGTCAGGTAAGCGAGTGGGGATGGGGATGGGGATGGGGTTGGGAATGGGAATGGGGTTGGGAATGGGGATGGGGTTGGGAATGGGAATGTGGGGTTGGGAATGGGGTTGGGAATGGGGATGGGAATGGGGATGGGGTTGGGAATGGGAATGTGGAGTGGGAATGGGGAATGGGAATGGGGATGGGGTTGGGAATGGGAATGTGGGGTTGGGAATGGGGATGGGGTTGGGAATGGGAATGTGGAGTGGGAATGGGGAATGGGAATGGGGATGGGAGGTAGGAATAGGATGGGGAATAGGAATGGCAATGGGGATGGGAATGGGAATGGGGAGTGGGAATGGGGATGGAGTTGGGAATGGGGAGTGGGAATGTGGTTGGGAATGGGGAATGGGAATGGGGATGGGAGGTAGGAATGGGATGGGGAATAGGAATGGCGATGGGGATGGGAATGGGAAGCGGAAATGGGGAATGAGATCAGGAATGGGGAGTGAGAATGTGATCTGGAATGGGATCAGGAATGGGAAGTGTGAATGGGATTGGGGGGGTGGAGTGTGTTAACGGGGGTTGCAATTGGAACTGGGATCAGGGAATGAGATTTGGGAATCTGAGGAGTGGGAGTTATACGGACAGGGACTGTGAGTGAGATTGGAACAGGGAATTTGGGGATCAGGAGCTGAGGATGTGAATGGATTGTCAATTGATGAATGGGGACTGGGACTCTGTATACTGGGAACAGGGAATGGTTTGATGATCAGTTAATGGAATTTAGACTTGTAATGAGATAGAGAGGGGAACATGAATTCGGAATGGGACGTGGGAAGGGATTGGGAATATGGGTGTAGACCTGGCTGGAGGTGAGAATGTATAACACTGCAAGGTAAGGTGACCAGAACTCCTTCTCACCTCCTTCCCAGATTCTCTTCACTGCATCTGAAAACATTGCTCTCTCGCGCACACACACCCTCCCAAAGACATTTCTGGGAATCACCAGGAACTCATCCAATTCTCCAGTCTGCACCTTCACTTGTGAAGGTGAGTCTTCAAATCTGGAAGTCTCACAACCAGGGGAAATCGTCACCTCAACTGACACCCATGCGTTTTCTAGCAGCTGGTCACTGCACAGTGATCAGGAGCAGGAATCCTGGCTGATTTCCCCTCTCTCTAACCCAGGGGATCACTGGACAGTGATCAGGAGCAGGAATCCTGGCTGATTTCCCCTCTCTCTCTAACCCAGGGATCACTGGACAGTGATCAGGAGCAGGAATCCTGGCTGATTTCCCCTCTCTCTCTAACCCAGGGATCACTCGACAGTGATCAGGAGCAGGAATCCTGGCTGATTTCCCCTCTCTCTAACCCAGGGATCACTGGACAGTGATCAGGAGCAGGAATCCTGGCTGATTTCCCCTCTCTC